>NC_092639.1:59599325-59899325 GCF_039555335.1 Amphiura filiformis | reverse complement strand
GATGTGTTTACTTTATATAACATATCATAAGTTCTCATCAGGTTTTTACACACTGACATGTATACCACAATTATAACATGAATAAACATACCAGGTTACAAGAATCATGCAAAGTGAGTGACATAGCTTATTTAGCAAATCAGGTGCCTATATTGCATGACTTGACAGATTCACCAAGTTGCTAAATTTTTCTTTAGGCACAAAAAAAACATGTTCCAATGGCCTGACCCACCCAAATTTTGAGGATTTTTGTTCTTTCTTTACTGTATGCATGCACATGTAAAATCAGCCTGTGTTTGGGTCTGACACAGGTAGATTGATTTCACTGATTTGAGGAAATTTGAGGGTCATTTGTGAAAAAAAAAAACCCCATAAACCTGACCTACCCTACTTGAAATGTCCTTGCGCCTGTACAGCAGGAATTTTCATTGCTAAACCATTGGTTTTATAGCACAAATTTTCACTGACAACAATTCAAAAATTCACATTGATCTTTGTATATTAGAAAATCACCAGAATTTGCAGGAAATATGTCTAAAAATCAGCTAATCTGATATACATTAAAATCAATTACCGTATTCATTCCAATAAGCGCCCATGCCCCAATAAGCGCCCACCCAGGGTATTTTCAATTTGCTAAAGGGTACCATTAATGTTGAAGTGACAGATAGACATCGATACAGTGAAATAGCTGGAGGACTACAAGTCCTGTGTAAACTTGCAATACATTTTCTGCATCAGAAAAGCTACTAGAACGTCTCAGGACCCTTTTATAACCTACACCAATTTGTCTCTAATAAACGTCCCTTACAAAAAAATTAGGTAAACCAGGTAAAAATAAGTGCCCACACAAAATGACTTTGTTAAGCGCCTGGGCGCTTATTGGAATGAATACGGTACCATACATAGAATATTGCAATATAAGAAGTTTTGCCAACCCAAATCAAACCTGTGCTTGATTCATAAAATTGTTTGATGCATTGAAAGAGCATTAAAACAAGGTATGATAGATTAACAATTATCACTTATGATATTGGTAATGAGTATTGATAACAGCAATCCATTGTGAAGTTATGATGCCTATGGAAGAGCACTTGTAACTTATGGTTAACAGAAAGCTGACGTCACACTTAGACCAATAATTTAGCAGTAATGCAACCAAAAAGTTTTCATAATTTTAGGATTCATGGTTTCATACCAACCTTAACTTACTAAGTACAGTAAATAAGAAAAAAGAAATAAGATGGGAGACTCAAGCCACAAGCCTTGGAAAATTGATAAGGGTACATATATTTTCAGACCAAAAATAAGCACAAGATATGCAGAAATATCCCAGTAAACACAAAACGTTTTACAGAAAATTCTGAAATGATGACTTGTATATAAAGGGTATACAACGTTTTTTAAAACATTTTTTTAAACATTGTTTAGCAAACATTTCTGTAAAAAAAAAAACGTTTTTGAATGTTATTATAATTTTGGCTAATTTCCTTCCACCACTGTTTGCTTACAATACATTACCAAAATCAATGGATTTAATATGATTGAAGAGATTCACCAGGTCTGTTGATTATTATTTTTTATAGACCCCCAAAAAGTTTTTCTTTTGACAGTTTGGTCAGAAAACTTCTGGTCAAGATTCCGCTCTATGCAGATGGATCAATACAATCATCACTGCTTTGAGAAAGGTTTCTGGCAAAACTGTCAGCAGAAAAACAAAAACTTGACAAAAAATCCTCTAAATAACTAATGGTTTGTGAAATTAAAGGCCAGTATAATAATAGTCGAACAGTTTTGCATGTATGAATCGGCTCCACTGAACAATGCATTCCATTCTTTGCTACCAGTTTCGTTTTTCTGTTGCAATATTCTGCTCCAACATCTTTCTTTGGGGCTCTATCTTTCTTCTTGGCGTTGTCTTATGTGGCACCTTTTTGTCTCACAGAGGATTTTGTCTCAGAGAGGAAAAATGCTGCGACAAAATTGTAGTGCGCTTATCATTGCAACTAACACACACGCAAGATGGCTGTAACAGCAAAAGGCTCTAAAAATATCAAACTACACATTGGCACTGAAATATCTGTATATAAATAAAGCCACTATACAAATCTGGGAGATATAATTCTTCTATATACATGAACTACAACATGTACTACATTTTACAAATATATCCAATTTAAAATTGAACACAACAAAAGTCTGATGCATTCCTGCAAAATCAGATGGAATTGACAACCCATAGGTATGGGTATAGAGCTGCTTTTGAAAAAGAAAGAAAAAGACTACAAAGTGTTCTATACCAAATACGATAAGGAACTAAAATGATGGAAGTGAAGATTCCACACAATTAAAGGAGTATTTCGTGATCCTAGCATCCTCTTTTTATGACATTTTTCAGTACATATCCACGAAAAAAGCATATTCCCAAAATTTCAGTTGATTCCGATATTGCGTTTGCGAGTTATGCATGATTATGTGTATTACACTGCTCCATAGACAATACGTTGTAATTTCGTTCTGGTGCACCAGAGCGAAATTCAAATTTCACGATATCTTTGCTAAGCGAATTAATCTGCAAGAAATATTTTGTACATAAACATTATGTAGCCAGAGGTTTCCAGTGATATAAAAATGTCAACTTTTTTTGAGAAAAGTGGGGGGATGAGGCTGTGGATCACGAAATGCCCCTTTAATGATGCAGATAGAACCATTAATTAGCCAAATTTTCCATGGAAACAGAGAAAACTGAAAATTGGTTTACTTTGTCGAATTCTCATCATGTTTTTATGTGATAATAATGAGAGTATATTTTCAATATCAGGGATTTCAATATGATATTCCATCTGAGTTTGCAAGAATATACCACAAATATGGAAGCCCAATAAACAATATCATAATATACAGCATGATACTAAATAGTATACACAGGAAGTACAGTACCCTCTCTAGTCATCCAATATCAAAAACCTAAATAAAACAAATTATCTTGATAAACTTATTCCTTACAGTATCTGCTGTATGAAGAGTAATGTTTGCTTGCGGCATTAAAAAAAAACCAGCATCCAAGAAAGAGAGAGAAAGAAAGTAAACACTAGTAAAAGGACATAATTCAAAAGATTAAGCCACCATCACCACCTTAAGATACTATCTTTTCTGTATGCACGAGTCTATTGTTGAGAAACTAATAATCAAGAAAGAATTGTTAATAATTATAATACTAGACAAACTTATAGTTTATTAAAGCAGAAAAGGTTATTTTTTAGATCCAAGTAATCTGGTACTCACTCAGATTTACAATCAACTCAAATAAACGGCAACCAGCAAGTTTAGAACCGTCATTAAGACCAAACAGTGTTGCAGTTTCATCAAACATCTAGAAACACCACAACAGAGTGAAAAGATTTTTGATAGGAATTGAAATATTTCTTAGCGGGAACCAGATTACTTGGATCTGAAAAGGAACCATTTCTACATGAATGAGACAAATTGAGATAATCACCATGGTTGCAACAATACAAATATTTATGGCACTTATTGGGCTACAGTTTCATAGCATAGAGCAATCAGAAAACAAAAACTAATATAAAAACTGAAGGGATTACAAGGTCCAGAGTTGTCATTTTGTTTTTCTTTTCAAAAACAGTGTGGTGTCAAGCAGCCCTTTAAAAAAATAACAAGTGAAGTGTTGAAGTGTGATGGCAACTTGGACTGAATAAGCGCTGCAATAGTTCTCAAAATTGTCAAGAATTAAATGATACATGTAATCAAGTTAAAACTCACACACATTATGTAATATATAACCCTAGTACTAAGATAAGTTGCAAAGTAATGCTTATTTCACCCATATATTATTATGCACAATTAAATTTCAGAACCACAAGAATACTGTATACTTCAGACATGCTCATTTATCACAGAAAGCATCTACCTAGCATGCAGTAGGGGTTGCAGATTTAATTCACATGTCAGCATGTTTTCTGGATTTGTTTTATCTGGAGTTTGTGCCATCATTACCTTATCTTTCAAAACTGCTGCATATTGGGCTATTTCAGTTGAAATCCATACACTCATCATGGAATACATGGCCTTAATCTCCCTTACAGCGGATGTAGACTTCAAATAGAGTTGTCCACTCAGGTAACTCCATTTTGATATTCACATTCCCTGTGTGGAAGACTTAAAGTCATGTCTTCCTTAGGGTATATGAGTGTCAGCTGGAATAGCCCATTGGATGGGTCAAACTATTCCTTCCTCTTGCTATATCACATGGTCAACCCAACAGTGTTAGTGGGAAGTGGAGTTATTTCAAGAAAGCATAAAGTAAGGTAAGGTATTGTAACTGGCTATGGCCGCAATTCTTATGGTTACGTGTGAAGTCCATACGGCCAGAGTTTGTAACTGACCATGACCAGGGTCAGTTATCACCACTGATTACACTCACAGTTTACACTGGTCATGTATAGATATCATAATTTCTGTGACCATAATGACCACAGTTTACATCAGTTAAGTCCATAGTTTACTAGGTGCTATCCCTTCCTGTGTAGTGATCCTTGGTTGGAGATCTTCACCACTCAGGAACTGCAGATATCATCATTTGGCCACATCCAGAGTTCATATCCATAATCACCTCAGTTTACATCAGTTAAGTCCATAGTTTACTAGGTGCTATCCCTTCCTGTGTAGTGATTCTTGGTTGGAGATCTTCCCCACTCAGGAACTGCAGAGGAATCCATACCAGATAACCCTGGACATCTTTGAGCTGCTTCCTGGCTGCCTCTGGATCTTTCTGACATAGACCGGGGTTTTTCTTGTATTCAGTTAGAGCAGTAATTGTACGGGTGGAATCAGTAGGGATGCATTTGAACACCTATGGGAGGAAAAGAAAAACAGTTCTGTAAGTGATTTCAATGTGTGATTTTAATGACTATTTTTAATGAATGTGGTTGGAGTTACTGTCAAGCATAGTAATGATTAGTGTGCTGTCCATGTCCAGATAAGTGTGAAAACATCACCGGTCCTCGATTGTATGCTCTTTTTTAGGTTTACACACAAGTTTCCAAGAGTATACTAAATTGATTCTGATGCCTAACTGCCGCAAGCTCTATTCTTCTAAGAACAATTGACATTCATGAGCGGAATGCAAAATATCTCAACAGTTTGAATTTGATTTTATTGGAATATATTTCTATCACATATGTTTGTAAATAATATAGATGCCACTTTCATACAGCATCTCGTAACTACCTCTAATTATGCTAAAGAACTCCTGAATTATCTAGCCATGCTATAAACAGATAAAATAAAATTAAAGGATAGACGATTGATAAAATAGTATTGCTTTGACATGTAATGCATTATATAAATATTTTTTTAATTTGGCTAATTTGAACACATTGCATATAACCAAAAACATGGACACAGAGCAATGGTTACTTTGAGACATATTCTATTCCATCTGAAATCCATACACCCATATGCCCCCTATGGAAGTCATGACCTTTATCACAGGAAATGTAAATTTCAAATAGGGTTACCTGAATAGGTGACTCAATTTGAAATCTATAACCCCTGCATGGGAGATTCAGGCCATGATTTCCATAGGGCATATCGATTTCAACTGGCCAATTGCAAATAGCCCAATTACCTGTTCATATATGCTTGTATTGTCACTAGCAACCTTCATCCATGTTCCCTTGTAGAAATCATCGGCCACTGGATCCGTAACATCAATATCACTATGTCCTAATAACACACCAAGATGCTCCCTGGAGAATTACACAAATGGACAAAATGTATTATTCTGCAATGCCTTATACTATTTGATCTAAAGTATGTGGGCAGTAACTATTAGGCTAACTGGAAAAAGCACAAAATTGACCCTTTCATGGTCATCTCAAAACAAGGTTCTACCCCCAAAGTGCATGCTCTGTGTGCGTACCCCTGTCAAATGCATGCTTTAATTAATGCATATGCTTTGCAAAACCCTTCTGGCCTATTTACTAGAAAAGTATGGGAAATAGAAAAGCACATTTGGAGCATGCGTTTGCAGGGAGAACCTTGTTAGCAAGATGGCAGATCTGTGCAAAGGGCAAATAGAGGACATAAGAACTGAAACTAACTGAAAACAAGGGTCTCAGGAGTGGTAGAGGAGCCTGAAAAAGGGATAGACACCACAGCACATACCTATACCACCAGACAATGGCAATACCCCGCAACCTCATTTTCGACTACTGTCACAAAAAATGGACCATTTTGACAATAATACAAAATTAGCCTATTCTCAGATATAACTTGGCCACAACAGGTTTCCAGAAAACCAGAACAGATTTCAAGAAAGCAAAATTATTACATACTGTCCTTTATGACAATTTTTACTTATTGGTGAAATTTGGCAAGTTGTTTTCACTTGTGCTTATGTAAATTTACACCATATAAGCCTGACATGACTTAAGCTCACTCCAAGCATACTCATCATTGATATTAGCTGAGCCTAATAAATTACCATTACTTACTTGAAAAGCCATTTCCTGAGTTCAAATCCAAACTTGCCAGCCTTATAGTCCTTTCCATTCATCTTACTAGGGATTGTGTGGGTATCCTGTACCAGTATGGCTAGCTCACTGTCTCTCTTCCCAAGCATACTCCTATCATTGATGTTAGCTGAGCCTATGATGACTGTGTTGTCATCAGCAATCATCAGCTTGGAATGGATGTACACTAGCTCTGTGACAAGATTGCCGCTGAGTTCACCGTGGTTGCGTAGGCCGTAAAATGTGATGTATGTCCTGGGATCATTAACTGGAAAGAATGGATTGATAATTCATAAGCAATAATTGAGTGAATGTACAGAAATTATAATAGAACTACATTTGTGACACGATCAAGGGAAATGAGTCGGATGTCGCTAATATTGATCATGAGATATTGGTAAAGAGAATGTTAAAATGCTTTTGTTTTATATTGTTTTCAGCGATTGATAAATTGATGTTGCAAAGAAAAGTTATATCAACATGGGGTTTCTGAAAGTACGGTGTCTGATCTCCGCCAAATCCCCCTGAGATATTGGTAAAGAGAATGTTAAAATGCTTTTGTTTTATATTGTTTTCAGCGATTGATAAATTGATGTTGCAAAGAAAAGTTATATCAACATGGGGTTTCTGAAAGTACGGTGTCTGATCTCCGCCAAATCCCCCCTTTTCTTATTCATTCCCCCTTTCCTTTCCCCTTTTAAAATAGTTCCCCTTTTTGACTTCCCCCTTTTCAGAGTTTCCCCTTTTTTACTTTCCCTTTTACAAATAGGTCCCTTTTAAGTTCCCCCTTTTCAAATAAATCCCCTTTTGACATTCCCTTTTCAAATAGTTTCCCCCTTTTTCAAATAGATTCTCCTTTTTGCAAATAGTTCCCTTTTTACTTTTCCCCCTTTTCAAATAGTTTCCCCTTTTTGCAAATAGTTCCCCGTTTTTTACTTTCCCCCTTTCTGCAACTAGTTTCACCTTTTTTTGCAAATAGTTCCTCCCGTTTTAAAAATAGTTTGCCCCTTTTTCAATCTCCCTCTTTTTACACTCAAGAATGGTTTCTCCCATTTTTACTTTCTCCTTTTCAAATTAAATTCCCGATTTTTAGTTTAACCCCGCTTTCTTGGTGCGTGTGGATTCATTTACATGCTGTGCTTAGGCTATTAGAATTACGCCTGTACCCATGTGGAGTGTTAGTGTCGGATATGCAGTTTACCGTTCTGCTACATAATTCATCGAACTTCAGCGATGTCAAATACAAATCTTTTCATTTAATATTTAGGCCTACATATATTAAAAAAGATTGCAGATGTCATCATTTAGTAAAAATCTACCACAAATTTGCGTGTTGGACTGAGCCTGGTCTGAACTGATATCCGCATACAAAATAAAACAAAGAGAATGCTTGAAAACATACTTTGTGCATTATAGTAGTGTTCAGATAATTACCACTGATCCCCCCCCCCCAACTCAACACAAAAGTTGACAACCATGAGTGTTAACAAATCTTTCAAAAGCCCCCTTTTGCAATGATTTTTCATCAAATTTACCCCCTTTTTCATGCAAAATCGAGGACAAAATCATGGCCCAAAACAACCCCTTTTTTGCGGTTTTCAATGACTAGAATTTCAAACACCCGCTTTCAATGATTAGAATTTCAAACACCCCTTATCAATGACACTAAATATTGACATAACATTTCTGGATTTTCTCAATTACCCCTTTTATCAAAATTTCGCAGACAGTGCAAATTAAATACCCCTATTATGCTAATTTCACTGTCAAATTTTACGGACAGTGCAAATTAAATATTTCAAGGTCCTTGCTACTGGTAAAAAATAACCCTTTTCCGCGCAATTTGGTAACTCTCATGGTTGTCAACTTTTGTGTTGAGTTGGGGGCCGGGCCACTGATCAAGTCACATCATGACATGTGTGTGTTTGTTTGTTTGTTCATTTGTTTGGTTGTTTCATCATTCACAGACTTTCAAACATTTGCTATGAATTTGCCCAGCATAACTGTAGTAACTGAAGTGAGACATAACATGTCATGTTTCATCCAGTGGCGTAGCTGCCGGGGGGCAAGGGGCATTGCCTATTTGGCCCCGCCCCCTAGTGCAAGAAAAAAGAGGAGGAGAGAGAGGAAAAAAAGAGGGAGAGAGAGAGGGAGAGGAGGGGCAGAGAGATGGGCAATCCATACGATATGCGTCTATAACCCCCCCTGCCTGGGAAATTTGGTGGATTTGGGCTCTGCCCCATACAGTCTTGCCCCTCCTGGAAAAAATCCCAGCTACACCGCTGGTTTCACCCGTTTAAACATTCTGAACATGGTTTCATCTGCCCTATCAAAATCGGAGTAAAACCCCTCTATACATATGCATAAAGGTTGGCGGATTCCTAACCCATTGAATGTAGAGGTCGCTTGCACAACAGGCTATAAATCTGCCTACGTTGGTATCCAAATTTATGTCGAATGCCTTTCCAATAAATGGATATAGTGGAATGAGCTCTAGTGAGTGCACAGTACTATCCAGGGTCCATGCTTACTGGTAAAACCTACGCACGGAAAACGGGGAGTACCCAAATAAAAAGAGAGTATTATTAAACAAAAAGGGAGTATTATTTAATAAGGGAGTATTATTAAAACAAAAAGGGAGTATTATTTAATAAGGGAGTAACAATTAAAAATGGGTATCTATGTGTGAAAAGCGGGAGGAAAGTAAAAAGGGTTAAAATTAAACAGCGGGAACTATTTGCAAAAAGGGGAAACTATTTGCAAAAAGGGGATATTAAAAAGGGGGAACTATTTGTTAGAAAGGGGAACTATTTACAAAAAGGGGGAAATTAAAAAGGGGAGCTATTTGTAAAAAGGGGGAACTATTTTCAAAAAGGTGGAAATTAAAAAGGGGAATTAGGCTTATTTGTAAAAAGGGGAACTATTTACAAAAGGGGAACTATTTGTAAAACGGTGGAAAGTAAAAAAAGGGGAACAACTATTTACAAAAAGGGGGAACTATTTACAAAAAGGGGGAAAGTAAAAAGGGAAACTATTTGTAAAAAGAGGAATTTTTGCAAAAGGGGAAATTAAAAGGTGAATCTATTTGTAAAAAGGATAACTATTTACAAAAAGGGGGAAGTATTTTGCAAAAGGGGTGGGGTAATTAAAAATCGGGAATAAATAATAAAGGGGAATTTGGCGGAGATCAGACACCGTATGAAAGCTCTAAATGTCCTCTTTAGAAACATAAGTAAAACTCATTTTCGACCAGGGTCGACATGTCACATATTTGCATTTTTGGGATCAAAGTTGTATCTAGTACTTTAGCCATAGTCACTATTTCACAATCCAAAACCATTGAACTGTACATGAACATATCTGATGGAAAACAAAAAGGGAGTGATGTTTCCATGAATTTAAATAGGTATTGGGACCCACGTTGAACTTAATGACTTGAAAAAAACATTTGCTTATTGTTATGAAGTTATTAGGTGACATTTGCAAAGCAATACTTTTGGATGAAAATCATCGATCATGCCTCAAAATTAATGGAGGCCATCCAGACCAGGGTCTGTTCACTTATCAATTTAAGTCTTGGTGTCCTGCAACTGTCATTTTCAAAGCATTCTTCAGTATTTGATGGGATAATTCCCTTGTCTGCCTTTGGCACAGTGGTTTTGAAAATATTAATATTGAAATCTGAACACCATCACCTGTCTATATTATTTGTATGGGCTCCTTATGGGACATTTGGGCATGGCAATATGCCTTTTTTTGTTTTTGCTTGCTAATGATCCTTATTCCAAAAATGCAACTTACTTCCTGGTTCCCTTTTGAGTCTCTGCAGTAGTGAGTTCTCCCCTTGGCATATAGATTTGTATTCCCAATGTAAGATAGCATGTATTGCATTACCGCCATCACCGCCAACCTCTCCTTGGAATGCTGGTAACAATGGAAGCATCACATATACTCGGAAGGTTTCTTTGTCTCTGAAGGAACATAGTGAAACAAAAGTGTGAGTTTTTACTCTTGAAATAACACTGCAAACAAGCACTGACGTCAATAGTGGTTGCCTGCAACCCATTAATCCTAATCTAAACAATAATCTATTAATCATAATCCTTATCATAACCCTGGCTTTATAAAACCCTATTCTAAACCTCGACTGCTGCCCTCATTCATCAACTTTCTGGGTTGAGGACTAAACGTATGTGTTAAAAAAGTGTCAGACTTTGCAAGCAAATTCTGTCTGGAGACTGCGCAGTTGTGTCCAAATTGACCTTTTGACTGCATTTGTTACTGAACACATATTTTTAGAACTTCAGAGTGTGAGCTTGTCACAATGGCGGTACATGGGCACCAATAAGCAGTCGCGCTAACATGGCGCACAACCAAAGTCACACAAGAATAAAATATTTTCATGAGTCCAAAACAATACAAGCAGTAAGTTTTTCAGTCATTACTACAAGCATAACATAAAATATGTGCATATATTTTGTTCTAGTACATCTACATGTATAGTTTTTTTTTTTTTACAAGAAAATATGAATGCAAATTATAAATGCTCATATCGTATAATTTGGTTGAGCATATCTCTAGTTTACTCTCTATCAGATGTCCCCACAACAGAGCTAAGGGTGGCAGGATTATATACAAGATTTCTAACAAACTAAATGTGTTGGATGCATGTATTAATTGTGATATGCTTGCAAAGGGTGAAACATACAGGTGCTAAGTATTGTTTTTACAAAGGAACATAGGACAAAAGTTATTCATCAGGAAACAACATACAACTGATGTTATTAGTAATTAGTAAGGGTAATGTAAAAAGCTACTGCTGCCAAATAAAGGTCACAATACTTAGTGGTGGTGCAAGTAGATTTCCTATAATCATCAAGTTATTATTACCAATGTATATCAAGTTTGTACACAAAATTGAAGACCACAGAACTAAAAGGGGGTTAGGTCACACTGAGTGCATTTCAAGATAAATGATGAAGAAGGTTGTTCTGTCCATGTAGTTTTCAATTCAAGGAAGTGGTTTGTCCATGCAGTTTTAATGTACAAAATTATTTCACTATGAAATTTGCAGAGGGTGTAGATAGCCCCGTGTAGCATAAATTCATTTTTCGTGATTTTGTGACTAAAACCCTTTTAGTTCCGAGGTCTTCAAGGTATCACAAACAAAACTTATTAAGAACCATGTTGTTTCCAACACCAAATATCATCATGTGACTACAATGACATCTTATGTGCATTTTCAACAGATTTGTAGAGAAAATATTGTTGTATCAAAATAGTAGATAAAGAACAAACTTGGACATTGATTCAGTTTTTGTGTGTGATAAAAACCATATAAATGTGCCTTCAAATACACACAATTTAGTGACAAATATTTTTAAAACTGTGGCAAGTACACAACACATGTTACTGATGATCGAACATGACACAAAGAATTCTTTTGTAGATACTGTTAGAAACATAATAGTACCGCATAAAAAGTGTCTGTATCAATAAGAATTATTACTATTTATATCAGGCTTTTGAGCGATACAATAAAACTATATTGTACAATATTTTCAAAATACCGGATGCAATACAATATTCCTTGAATATTGTACACGTCATCAGCGTCTGGCGTCAGCGTTACCATGGTGACGGCACCAACACGCGTCATGATACAACAGCACAACAATACATTACAGACATCGTAACGGCTCACAGGAGATTTCGTACTGTATAAACAAGTAAAATCACAAACTTCATTCGCGGCAGTTCTGGATGATGATAACCTTAGGAAATATAATCCACATCTACAAATAAACCTATGTATATAATTATTCCGAAATTGTCTTTGGGGAGTAAAGAGCAGAAAACAAGAAGGTCAAAAGGTAAGCTTACATTTACAATACACATTGGTTAAACCCGTGGCTAGGTAAGCTTAAATTTTCATCTTACCGCATAGCAAAAGCCTGATGATATAAATAATAATAATAATATTGAATGGCTTATTTTCGTGTGATACAAGAATATATTGCACTCGATAGAAAAATATTGCACTCGTCTTCGACTCGTGCAATATTTTTCTATCTCGTGCAATATATTCTTGTATCACACTCAAAGCCATTCAATATTATATAAGTATTTATGTAACTAAGGCCTTAATTTACTGTCAAGCAATATTAGACAAATATTAAAACTTGCATGCAGATTTTAAAAGTGAATGCATGGCTTGCAAGAACATCATAGGTATTGTGCAATTATCATTGCTACAAGAAGATTTAAATGTGAAGCATACACTATGTTTCATATGTGGTTTATCCACAAGAAGTTGCATCTGTACTTAATTTCAAATTATTGTTATCTTAAATTTCACTTCTATATTTTTAAATTAAAATGTTAGTAGCTTATTGTTATTTCAAATTTTACTTCAATATTTTTAATTAAAATGTTACTGCCTTGATTGTAAGCTTTAGAGAGCTTAAAAGCTCTATAAATCTTACAATCAAAGACATAAGTATCTAGCTGCCAATAGCAAACTCTGAAATACAACAAAAAAACAAAAACCCAGAAAATCTGAATTGTCCTAAACTTTTGTACAGGGAAGGGAAGCTAAAAAAAGTCTAAATGACTAAAGCCTGAAAACTTGATATTTTCTTCATGTAAGCCTCCACATATTTAGGTAATATCAAGACAGGGATTATACAGCTCATGAAAATATGCCAACCTGTCGAGTGCTATCCTCGAACTGTGATGTCCCTCCATATCTTTCTGTCTTGCATCATTTTCTCAATTGACAAGAGCCTACAGTCCAGTGTCTTTGCTTTAATCCCTTATGGCTTGACAATAATTTGATTTAGGCTTACATGAAGAATACATCAAGAACTTACATCCTAACAATGTGCAAAATGACTAGCTTCACAATCCGTAAAACCCCATACCCACTTTTGCCAATCTTTCACATGCAATTATGCTGTCTCATACAGATACATAACCTACCTGTGAGCCCTGCATATCCTTTCAAACAAAGCATCAGCAATCTGATTAGTGACTTCATGATCACCGGCGATGGTGATGAAGAACTGGTTCTAGTTGATGATCACAACATGGTGGTGTGCACACAGGTGATGAGAAGGTTGGTTAGTATGGAAGAGGATGTACAAACGGTTTGCATTAGGGATAGATAGAGGTCAAACTACAGTGATTTGCATCACCTATATGGGTACTATTGCCTTTCTATCTGTGTCCTGATTGGATAATTACATGATATAATCGTATGAGTAACCAATCAATGTAGAGCTTTTAGATCTGAGTAATTTTAAGCTTGACTCCTTTCAGCCCTATAGACTCTTCTTACTATATCTCTGATAGGCTAAATACATGAAATGGCCCTCTTTGTAACCAATCAAATTAGTTCTTATAGGCTGATAATTTGGCTGGTAGTACCCTGAGGTTAATGCACGCCGCAACAGCAACTACTACAACACAAACTTAGTTAGCATCTACATAAAAATAATCCTTATGTCCATGGAAAAAAGCCACTCTGCTGTTGCTACCAACTCTTTTACTGATGGCTGGAATGTCAAGCCTGTCTATACCAATATGTCTTTTCCATTACACCACATGTGAATATGTGTCCTTTATCTAGCACAACTCTAGCCCTATCCATAACATGTAAACTTTCCCCTAATTTTGACCCTGACAAAACTAGTCTTATCAAAATATAGTCACCTCTGGCAATTTTTGAGGAAAGAGTGAAATCAAAGGATAGTCAACATTTCAAAGCATGAGTGTTACAAAGGTTTCCATGTGTACTGCTCAATGTGCCTTTTTATCCCTAGGAATTCACGCAGATCACAAACATCCCAAAGAATCAAAGTTGCTCACGCACACAGCAAAACAATCCAGAGAACACTATATTTCTCTCCATAAGTGACACACAAACATGGTGCTGAGTCCAGACTCTTCTAGTCTTAAACTTCTTTTGTGTTTATCCTAATATCCATATAACAAAGTACCAAGTATAACATCAGAATATCTACCAGTAGAGGTTGAATACAAACCAATACAATATAGTTACCTCAATATACAGGTAGTGCTTGGATTCTTTAATCACCCTCAGGTATGCTTGATGGATGGAATCTTCTGTTGTATTTACACCTGCTGACCATGTGCAAGCTGAACGTAAGATCTATCACACACACAAGAACAACAAAAATGTAATGCATGTTAAAGGCCTACTCAGTGATTTGCTCATTCGGAAAATCATTAAAATTTAGCCAAATTATTTTTTGCACCATTGTTAGTAGCATAGATGTAGATGTGCCAACATTGCCTGCTAGTTGAAAGTTGAAAGTGGTGTATTTAGGACATTTTACAATATCTCTACTTAAGTAGCGATATAGCTACATGTATTTGAATGGGCTTCAACTTTATTAATGCCGCTTTTTTCCTCATTTTTTGCCAAAATTTCAGAAATACCTATATTTTTCATATTCCAAATTTTTCACTTTTAAGTAATTTATACACAATTTTATTTTGTTTATGCTTTCACTGGGATCACTGAATGGGCTTAAATACAACAGTAAGGAAACTGCTTATGATGCTAAAAACAAACAAGTTGTCATATTTTAAAGTCAAGTTTGTGTATACAACATATATATACACACACAAGTACAGGTACTAAATCTGTAGTTTTTACACAGGTCTGAATTATCATATTCCAATTTATTATTTTCCGTAAAACAAATGCATCAGTAGGATTGTAGATTTTTTGTTGATTTATTTTTGTTTGACAAATCCAAAATATTCTACTGACAACCAAGTATAATGTCAGAATATCTACTAGTAGCTGAAAGCCGAAAGCTGAAAGCTGTAAGCAATATTATTTGGATTGGATTGGTCAAAAACAAAAACAAATAATCTTATCAATTTATAATTGTCTGACCATACAGTTTCTGTTTAGTGCTAATACATTACATACTCTTGCTACTTTCAGTTGAATAGAGCATTTTCATGATTTACAGCTTTAAGCACCTTCACATTTTGTAAAACTACTCACTACATGGTACTTACTTGGCATTTGCAGGCAGTATTTGTTCTCTTGATATAGTCTGATACATCTATTACTGATGTAGACTTTGGAAGCAGTAATGGATAGTGTGCCCTTGTTAATGCTTTCTCTTTCTATGGGGATAAATAATAACAATAATAACAAAGAATATACACAATCAAGCAGGGCCGTTCCGACTATTAGGCCAGGTAAGGCGGTCGCCTAGGGCAGAGGGGCGCAAAAGAAAAGAGGGCAAAAAAAGAAAAAACGGGAATGGAGAAAGAAAAGGGAAGAAAAAAATGAGGGCGGGTAAAAAGAAAAAATGGGCAGTATACAAATAGGTCAAAACTGATGAGTTTTCAAGGAGGTAAACCCCCCCGAACACTTTTTTGGTATGATTTGGTGGGGCGGCAGGGAGAGGCTTTGCCTAGGGCGGCAAAATCCCTAGGAATGGCCCTGCAATCAAGTGATTGACACATTCAGCTGAATTATTTCATTCACTGTAACAATACCCTAAATTGCATCAAAATTATGATTTTTGCCATTTTTTAACAGGCATATTATGTGCTATTGAAAGGGACAAACATGAAAGCATTCTGATAGACATCAACATGAAGGTGGCTAGTGTGCCCTTCCTAATTGGGCTATTCCAATTGCAATCCATACACCCCCTATGAAAGACATGACTTTAATCTCACACACAGGGAGTGTAGATTTCAAATAGAGTCACCCATTCATGTTACCCCATTTGGAATCTACACCCCCTGTGTGCAAGATTAAGGTCATGTCTTCCATTGGCAGTGTATGGATTGCAACTGAAATAGCCCAATGTTGACAGTTTTTGATTTACCTTAGTGAAGTTCCATCTCTGTATAAAATGCCTTGAGACATCCGCAGCTGCCTTGCCATACACAACAGCACCTATGTCATGCCATGGCATACGTGGTGTGCTCATTCTGTCAACTGAATCTGTAAAAAAAAAACCCAAAAGACATGGTGGTGTATGATTGGAAATAAACACAAAGTGGTTACATTTGATAGTGCAGACTCTGCTATGTTTGAATGTCACTCATGGAGGGAAATATTGTAGTTCCTCAGGTGTATTTCCCCATTTTCCTGGCGAAAAACTATTGAAAGTATACTAAAGTGCTGCATACAGATTGTTTTTTACAGATAAGTTCCATATGAGGATGTTGAAGTGTAGACTCGGCTATATTTTCATATGTCATTGATGACAATCTTTTATTCGCTATAAGTTGGGTCAGGTATCATTGTAAAGGTGTATAATTTAATGAGGAAGTGTAAAACCATCAAAAGGCAAGTTTTAAAATGTCTTCATATCAAGATGAAAATTTGGAAGACATAGTCTAGGAAAGCTTTTGGACAAATCTAGAAAATAATAGCAATCAGATCGGTTGGATTGTAATTGCAGACCTGAAACTGACCATTTGTGAAAAATGAGGAAAATGCTTTAAAAAAGAGAAAATAATGCAAAATCATGCTAAAAAAGCTCAAATTGGGCTGAAAATAACAAATAATGCATAAATTTCAGGAATAAAAAAAAGAGAGAATCAGCTAAAAAGAGGAAAAGTTTCAGGTCTGTGATTGGTATAATATAATCAGAGTAACGTTTCTTCATATCATTTTAGTCACACAACAAGTGCATACAATTAGGCTTAATAGATTCTCAGGACTTGAACTCTCTTATAAAAAACAGGATGAATACTCTTCAAGAAAATCCAACTGAATTGCCTCTACGACACGTACCGTCAAATGCCAGATGAGGGTTGATGACATCTTGTGCGATAAAGTTGCAGTAATCCTTTCCTAGCCATAATTTAGGAGTGCCCTGTATTCCCAGAGTATTGAGATTCCTATCAACGCTTGTCATGATCTCTTCCTTCTGTGGAGTTATCAGGCTCTGACTTTCTTTGTGAGGGCTACCTGTGCCTTCAGGTACACTGGTTGAGTCTACACCACTGTCAAAGTCTGACATGGTATCTCCTGATGTTATCTACAAGACAAAAATAAGAAGAAAATTATGTCAAATATCATTGTGGTGTTATGTGTTATCAGATCAGGACTTTCTTTGCAAGGGCTTGTGGTTTTAGGTACACTTTTTGAGTTTCTATACCACTGTCAATCTATCAATCAATCAATCAACAGTCAAAGTCAATACCGTAAAACCTTGTCTACAAGCATTTAGAGTGATTCTAATGAAGGATATATTAAAACGAAGCAGCCATAAGTATCACAATGCAATAGATTGGTCTTACAATAGTACTTGTTTGTATATGCTTGTATCTGTAATTTATTTGCTAAAACTCCATAATGTTCTTATTTTGTCGATAGATGGCGGGCGCCTGGGTTAATTTAGCTTTCATCAAAAGCACTCTATATGCTTTACGAGGTTTTACGTTTTTGTGTCTCCTTATGTTATATAGAAGACAAACTGATTTCAATTACAATTGTATTTCTTGAATGTGTATAAACAGACCATGTGTGATTACCTAAAGAAACCAAACCAAAGCAAGCAAGCAAGTAAACAAAACAAAAACATCAAATATTCCTACCTGCTTTTTTGGTGATGGTTGTTTTTTGAGAGTGACAGCTGAGCCTACATCAGCTAGCCTATGCTTATGATCATCCCATCTTCCAAAGCATATATCAAGTCCTCCTAAGAAGGCAACTTTCTGGTCTATAGCTACTAGCTTCTCATGATGAGCCCATAACATCACTCCACCAGGAGCATGGTCTGGATGTCTTAAGATCTGCATTGGTAAACGAACAAGATATACATGTAGGATGATATATTACAAAAAGTGGCAGAGCTTTGATAAAATGTCACAACTATGCAATGAGATATCATATTAGATCTACAACTCCAAAAGGAGGGTGATATGGTCTGTTGTCATCGTCTAAGTTTCTCAGTCAACAACCATAACATTGAGCGATTGATGAGGGCATTAGTCATTTGACTAAACTAATTTTCCAGTATAAACCATCATTTTCAAGAACTTTTGACTTTCTATAATTACATCAGACTTTCAACTGAAATAACAACAACTTGATATTAAACTTGGTATATAGGGTGATATTTATCTTGAAATTTCAGCTTTGGTAGCCAAAATCACCCTACATACCAAATTAGAACAATTTTGAAGGAGGTCAGGTGTAACCCATTGGGTGAATTGACATGGATTGACCCTAGAGTAAAAAATACTTTATATCTTGTACCCAAGATTTTGCAAGAACAAGTTAGAATAGAAGCTGCCATCCCAAAATTAATCCTAACCCTAATGTCTTAATCCTAATCCAGTAACCTAATCCCATACCTGCCAACATTGAAAACCTAGAAAACAGAGTACATGGCGAGAACGTGAGGCTGGCGCCAGTAGTATCGCCTCTGACGGCAGGGGGTCCAGGGGCCCGCTTAAGGGCCCCTGGTGGGATCGAGGGGCATAGCCCCGGTGGGGGTTGAGGGGGCGAAGCCCCCCAAAGCTAGAGGGTTTCTACACTGTAAAAACCCTTGTAGGCCCCTTCACAGAAGACATATATTATGTGAAAAAACATTCTGGGACCTGTTTTTATAAGTTTGAAAAAATATGCTTCCTTCACACAGAAAATGTGCTTTTAAAAATGCAGTTTCCTATACTTTTGTACATAACGATCATTCGTTGAAGCAATTTTTTGGCTTTATAACAAGGCCTGCGTGACTGATAAGACATTGATATGATGCACAATACAAAGGTGAACATTTAAAAAAAATCACTTTTTCTTAATTTTTTCAAAGTTTTTGGTGACTTTAGAGAACCTCTAGACCTATTCTGAAGGTTTGTATTTGAGGAGGTATTTATATACTCCATATCTGGCAAAACTTTCAATACATATTTGATGACTGCAACCTTTGAAAAAATGTGAAAAAACATTCTGGGACCTGTTTTTACAAGTTTGAAAAATATGCTTCCTTCACATAGAAAATGTGCTTTGAAAAATGCAGTTTCCTATACTTTTGTACATAACGATCATTCGTTGAAGCGATTTTTTGGCTTTATAACAAGGCCTGCGTGACTGATAGGACACTGATATGATGCACAATACAAAGTTAAAAATTCAGAAAAAAAAAAATCCATTAACAAAAACATGTCAAGTTTTTGTTGACTTTGGAGAACCACTAGGCGTATTCTGAAGTGCTAGGATCATTCACAGTTAATTTGAAAAATATTGGAAAAAAATTACAAAAAAATTACAGTTTGTTATCCTTAATATGGAAACCACTAACTAATGTTTACCTCTTCATCTATCACATTATTATACATGCATTGGTTTTCCATGCATTTATAATATGTGCTAGATGAAGAGGTAAACATTAGTTAGTGGTTTCCATATTAAAGATAACAAACTGTAATTTTTTTTTGTAATTTTTTCCAATTTTTTCAAATTAACTGTGAATGATCCTAGCACTTCAGAATAGGTTCAGTGGTTTTCAAAGTCATAAAAAACTTTGGAAAAGAAATAAAATTAAAATTAAAAAAAAAAAAAAAAAAAAAAAAAAAAAAAAAAATTAATTTTTTTTCCTCCAGAAAATCGGAGTACTCTGATTTTCGGGGTTTAAAACTTCGGAAATCGGAGTAACTCCGCGAAAATCGGAGTAGTTGGCAGGTATGTAATCCTAATCCCTTGTGATGGTGGCAGATATTTTTGCCATATTTCACCTACCTTGATGTTTCGATGCAGCGATTTCAGCAAGTGTTTACAGTTTTTACTGCCCAATCCAAGTGCTACCTCTACTTCTTTGTACAGTAGTATAAAAATATTCACACCTTCCTCCTGAAAAATAATAATGATAAAAATATTTAATTGAAAGAGTGTATTAATGAAAGCTTTGTGTATGATATAAAGTCCATTCACTTCCAACAGCCTCAAGGGTAATGGCTATCTATAAGAGAGTTGCAGCAATAGACAAAAACACTTGAATTGTTCTGGGAAAGCAGATTATGAAGAAGACATGTTTAATTAATTCTGAACCCTATTTGATAAGATCTTTCCCCTTACTATGTAAATCTTGAAATACTGAGTTACCACGGTAATAACAGCCTCTAGGAGAAGATCCAGGATTAGAAGTTGGGAGGGGGGAAGTATGACCCAGCAGGGTCATACTGAGGGGCATAGGTAATGCTCTTGTCATTTTACTTAATCCTTTATTTCTTTTTTATTGTCCTTCTCTTTCCTTTATTACTTTCTTTTTCCTTCTTCCCTTTTTTCTTTTCTTTTTTGTGTGGAAATTAGAGATGTGTGGCCTCATCATGGATGAAAAAGATAACAGCCCGTGTACAAGCAGTCAAAAGTCTCGGCATTACTCGATAATGAGAGCCGATTGTTCCAAGAAATGCGACAGGCAAAACTGCTACGCACTTACCGCATATTTTTAAGGTCTATCACATTAACACCAAGACACGCAAAGCTCTATCGAGTATAGAACAATCAGCCCTCATGAATATGCGAGAGTTCACAGCATGCATTGCATGGGAACTTTGACTGTTTATAAGTCTGTAGTCTGTGGGCCTCATTATCTCCACTTGTGTTTAAGACAGGATAAATGATTTAGTAGAACCTAACAATTTGCTCCCTACTTGGTGTGTGTTGCAGTTTCCATCATGTTACACAAACAACTTAACAATATGAAACTTACAGCTTTTCTCTTCAGAATCTGGTCAACTCTCCATCTTTCTCCTTCAACAGCTGGTCTCTTCAGGAAGATCTCAGGGTTCAACCTGCGATGATAATGAAGATATATGGGATTAGGGGTTGGGGATGATGTTCAGATTGTAAAAGGTTTGATCCCAGAGTGGCTGGTCCGCATACAATAATGTATTCCATAGCGGATTGGATGAGAACTGTATTAATTGAATTTGATACAAGTTCCATTGGTTAGACAAAGACAATGCACAGTACTCTGTTTGATAGGGATGTACAGGTTTTTTATCTTTCCACTGAGTGGCTAGCCCCTATACTCATTGAAAAAATAGATGTGTACTCAGCAAGATTCAAACTGTAATTCAGAACATTATTGTTTTAAATTAAATTCACATCAGCAGTACATCATTTCCCAATATTACATGCTTAATATTACTTGAGGCTTAGAATTGATTGTAATACACTCCAAATCACTAGTTGCAAATTGTATCCCATTAAATTTTCAATCAAGAAAAGTTCTGCCAATTTGTCTTGCCACAATCAAATTAGATTGTTCCAAGCATATGAATCTACTTTCTCAATATAGGTATCAATCTATCACAATTCAAGAACTGATTACAGTAAGACTTCACCAGCATGTGCACTTTTGTGCAACCTCAAACTTCAAACAAAAAAGTATAATATGAAACTAACCATTTTCATTTTCATTAGAGCACAGGATATTGGATTTTTATAACAATTTTGATCAACTGTTGAGTTGCTTTCACTTTCCTTGTTATAAATATTTTTAATCTATTCTTATTCCCTCTATTTTTGTATATATTAAGAACAAGAAGATTCAGCATTTCTGTAATACCCTCAAAATATTGCCCTCTGTTTTAAATACTGTAATAGTACTTATTTTTATGGCACTTTATTTCATGCATTACAAATGACCAGAATTTTGATGGCCACTTAGCTTCTGAATTCAATTTGTGAATCTGTGCTGCTTGTGAAATTTCTAAAATAAAATCCTCACAAATGTAGTGCCCATAAGGTAGTTTACAGTACACATCTACTTCCGCCTACCCAATACTGAAATAGGGCTCTCCCATTTCATTCACCCCCTATGAAAAATAGAACCTTAATCTTTGTATTGACTATAAATTAGATTTGGATACTACTTTCTCCTAACCAATATTGCAACTTTGTTATTATATTGGCATGTACCTTGGGAACCTGCTAAGTTGATTCGGTTGCTCTTCTTACTCCTATGCTTTACTTTCATATATCTACTTCCTTTTACTGTTGTTTTAGGAGAAAGATTAATTGTTTTTGGCCTCCAAGGCAAACACAGCATTTGCCGACATCAACGTCATCACAGTCCTGTGCCTCGCAACTTTCTCTCACCTTTATTTACTTTTCAATAGCAACAGGTGCCTTATTGAAATGAATGTTGCATCCCTTTTCAACCATTCTCTCATAATCTAATCTAAACTGCATTGAGAGGCGGGTACAGCATTCCTAAAATATCCCCCAACAGTCATCTATTTTATAATTACATAGTGCCTTTCACATCGAGACCTGATTGACGGTGCCATGTAAAAAGTTTCTTAGTCTGTGAGCAAACACAAACATTTTCAATTCTACCCAAAAAAGGGCCAGTCAGAGATCCATTAACCCTAACCCGCCAGGGGCTTTTTGGCGACAGGAAGGGAAAGAAGGAAGGAATAAAGAGAGAAAACAAAGAAAGAAGTTGTTTGCTCCTGGTGGGATTCGAACCCGATACCCCTTGCATGCCAACCACTAGCTCAGCGACACTTTGCCACAGGTCTTGGGCTTCGCTGGCCAGCGAAACCATGCCTATATATCACTTAGGGCGATTGCGTCATCACACCACGTGGGATGCACGCACGAACAGCGCATATATCAAGTAGTATTTTGTAGTACTCAGGCGTGTTAGGGTTAATCATTCCATATTCCACACACTACACATCAGTTTTTTGCACTTTTACTTATGCAGTAACTAACCCCTACAATACATAAGCTAGACACTGCATTTTCATGTCAAAAGAGACAAATCTTAATTCTCTATGCCCGGAATAAGGAATTCTGTGCTAATCCAATAGGAGACGCGGCGTAACCTTTAGTTTTCATCTTATTTTGTCAATATTTCTGAAAAGAAAATTTCCACCAATTTATCAACTAGTTTCAAGTGACTTCATATAATTGCACAGATTTTATCATCCCTCAAAACTGATCTTTGAAAGTCCCTTTCAGAATTAGCAATACGATGCACGAAAAGTTAAAATTGGGTAAAAAAACCTGTAAAGTGAAATGTCTACAATGAAAGGAGTGCCCCCGGGCTACACTCAATTTCGCACAAACTGAAGTGTACACTAGCGGGTTGAGAGAAATAGGTAAACGCTGATTGAATATGTAGTGCATGACTGAATTGAAAATCAGCTACCCTGTTATGTTATAAGCAATGTGGGTTCTAGTGTCAACAATTACTTGAATGTTCAATGCGTTTTTTAAATGCTTTTGAAATGTTACAGACTGCTTGTAAATTCATAAAACTCGATTAAGGCAAGTTGGAGTGGTGCCTGAGCTAGCGGCGTTTGTGTTTATTGAGAAAAATAAAGAAAGCCTACACTCACAGTGAAAGGTATGGCCTCAATACCTGAGATCCCAAGGCTCATTGTAAAGGGTTTTATTTTCCCCCATGTGCATGGTTTTTCCTAAAAGGGGGAAATTATGAACACTTTTGTTTTGGCGTATTATTTCCCTTACCTAAAAAACTAGCATTCCCTAGCCACTCACTAGGCATTCCATTGAATGGTAAAGAACCGGTAATGAATGCCTAAATGGTGAATGCTTCCAATACTATAACATTGAGTTAATAGGCGGTTGTTAGCACTCAACCGCCTGTTTGCTAACCCTCAACCGCTTATAGCGGTTCATAAGTGGTTCATAAGCCCTCCTCAGAGGCGAAATATGTAAATGAGCTAAGCACTCGAACCACTAAGGAGGCATTCGAACCACCAAGGAGGCATTCAAACCGCCTAGCATTTAAACCACCTAGGAAGCATTAGAACCGCTTGGGAAGCATTCCAACCGCTAGGAAGCATTCCAACCGCTAGGAAGCATTCCAACCGCCTACAGGTTAGCACTCGAACCACTTATTTAGCCCTCAACCGCTACTAGTGGTTCGTAAGTGGTTCATAAGCCCTCCTCAGAGGCGAAATATGTAAATGAGCTAGGCCCTCGAACCACTGAGTGGCATTCCAACCGCCTATGAAGCACTCCAACCGCCAATGAAATTTCCAATCGCCTCAGAAGCATTCCAACCGCCTATAGGCATTCCAACCGCTTATAGGTATTCCAACCACTTACAGGTGAAGCACTTGAACCACTATATAATTATATAATTATATAGCTATATGCTGGCTAAGCAATTATACGAGAGTGACGAATAGGAATATATATAATATAATGCACTGCAGAAAATTGCACATGGTAAGCCCAGAATGTACTCCATTTTTTATCCATTGTGACAGACGCAGAGGCATTTTAGTTCAGTACATCGTCTGTCTTTGTCGAGTCTATGATATTTTTAGTGTAGACACTAGCGGAGATCAGCTTAGAATTCAGTATTGACATAAGTTGAGTGACGCATAAAGATGTAACATCTGGTGGCTAAATCACATCCGATGGATAAATCACTGCGTCTTTTGTCTATGGAAAAAAGTGAGTAAATTTGAGGCTTGGGCCTTCCAATTCAAATGCAAACTATATGCTTCAATAAATTCCCATCACATAAAGGTAGTTGCTTTAGCCCTCTAATCACACGGTTGTATTAGCCCTTGAACGAATATATCAGAATCAAAGGATACAATTATTATTGTCTCAATTAACACGCAAAACATATATGCAAACACCAGAAAGCTGGCCACTGCTATGGTTGTTATATAGTTTATCTTTTTATTCTTTGATGTAATTATCCAAATTGACTCCTGGAAACAAATTAAATAATTCTTATCAACAACTGTGGAGGTCTAAACTATTCCCTTCATAATAAATGAAGCCAAAAGTGAAAAAAAAAGACAATTTCCCCTAATTTTGTGCCATATGAGTGCTTTTTAGTGAATTTGTGCGTGGTATAAATGTACACAATTATTATTAATGTAATAATAATGCCCCAATATGCTAACTAGCTCCTCCTTCCTAACACTAGACCATTCCATATTTCAAGAAACTGCCTACATAAAAACCTATATTCAAAGTTACATCTAGTCATATTTAAGCTTACCTATACTTACACTATCCATATTGTGGCATATTATTGCACACAAAGATAAATATACATGGATCCCATACATGTATGATGTTGTCCACATAATATGGCATTGTCATGTAACATCCCAAATGTAAAGAGTGAAAAATAAGGCCTATAATAAAGCTGGAAACATGAAAGGATTAAGAAACCATCATCTCTGCATTCACACCAGTTCAAAATGGCAGTTAGAAATATATTCCCATCATGCACCTGTTTGACCCTTGGGTCAACCACTAAGGAATGCTAGTCAAGGCTATTAGCAGAATGCCTAATTGAATGGAATGCCTATTAAATTAGAAATTTTTTAACCGAATGCCTAATACTTAGAAATTTTTCAGTGGAATGCCTATTACTTTAAAAAAATTTAACCGAATGCCTAATACTTAGAAATTTTTCAGTGGAATGCCTATTACTTAAGAATTTTTTTAACCGAATGCCTATGACTTATCCGAATGCCACTGAGTGCCTATAGCAAACCGCCTAATCCTAGAACCACTTAGTTATGAATGCTTAGGAATGCCTAAGTTAATAGTATTGAACTTTATTGAGGGCTTAATGAGTAAATAGGCATTCGGAAGCATTCTTGTGAGGCATTCGAATGCCTGTGAACCAGCTCTATAGGCATTCATTAGCTGCTGAGTGCTAGTGACCACCTAGTACCGCTATCCTTGGCACTCGAGGGCTTGGCGAATACCTACAGAATGCCAAATAGGCATTCATGTTTGGTAAGGGTTGTCATAATTCAATAACTGCAATACACATGGAAATATAAATGTGACAAGTGGCTTCCTTGATTCGATAAGAGCAATGTATACCCTGCAGAGTTCTGTATTATTTAAGCAAAGTATCAAACTGGTAAAATATGACCAGAAGGCTCTGACACACCTTAAAGTTACTGAGAAAGCCACTTGAAAGAGCTTTGGAGCACTTCACCCAATTTGAGATGCAATTAATATTAACAATATAGAGATGCTATACACAGTATTTGCCAACCGTAAACGAATTGAATTGATAAAAAAAATGACACAAGCGAATTGAATTGATAAAAAAAAAAGATGCATATCAGGTAATTGATAAGTTGATAATATCACACAGCTATATTTCATGATTTCTTACTGGAACAGTTTCTTTTCATGATTAGCACTCTCACATTTGAAAAAAAAAGCTATATAAAATTTTGTATTCTGATAGTACAGTACACACTTAAAGCTCCAGTATTTCAAACGCTGACAGCTTTAATGTGAGATGACTATTTAAGTGATCCCTTGATAGTACACTTAACAAATACAGGTTGTGCTGGTTCATAGACATTTTCAATTATGCATATTATCTCAATTCTCATCTGAATTAAACCAGACTTCAATGCTTACTACTTCTAAAAGGTATTGAGCTTTGATATTTAAATTGTGGAAATACTTGACTTAATTTTACAGATATAGTACAGTTTAAAACATTTGTGTAAGACACACAGCACTTCCTAAAAGATTTCAAAAAACTAATTATAGTATTCAAATTAGAATTCATGGATTTTTACCATTAATTCTTGTTATTTCACTGGAGCCAAGAAGTTTTTTTTTTTTTCAGAAATTTTCAAAATCTCATTGTTTTCCGCACAAAATGAAAAGTTTTATTGAAAAAATTGTCTTAACACAGGAATGTGATTGAGGATTTCAAAAAAATCCTGAAACCACTTTAACTTTATTACTATCAAACAATACTGAACAATCACGAGCATAGGGAGCAGGGTGACCAGAGTATCGCAACTCATGGCGGGGGCAGGATGCTGGGGTCCGCTCAAGGTTTTAGCCTATTTGAAAGTCCTAACATTTTTAGGTATTTTTGGAGAAAATGTATATCTTCAATACAAGAGGTCAACAATTTTCAAATCATGGACGGCTTTTCCTCCCAGCTACATACAGTACACTTTAAGTATATACAGACCTGCCAACCTACTGAAGTCAGAAAGAGGGACATTGAGACCAAAACCTTGTACATGTACCCAAACCAGGTACCGACAAATTCAAAGACTTGAGGTGTGCAACACTTTCAGAATTCAGAAGGTATTGCGCAGATCTGAATTTATCACAATAGAGTAAAGAGAATGCTATAGCAAAAATTTAAAGTGAAATTTGCATCATTTTCTGCTGTTCTTACATTTAAATTTGCCATCACTGAAATTTTCAGAAAACAGGACTGTCCCTCATTTTCAGTTTGGTAAACCCCAAATGAGGGACAGACCCTCGAACATTTTTTCTCTTTTCCACTGAGCACACGCTTCGGTGCCATTGCTTTTATTTTGTTTTGTTTTTATAAACAATAGAACAATTAAGGGATCTAAAATGAGCGTTTATTGCGTTTCGACAGTATTTTTTGTGGGACGTGAGAGCACCTCAGACCTATCGAATTGCATTCTGAATAATGAAGCATGTCTTTCTGATATCAAATAATTTTCATTTTTGAAAATCACAATATAATAAATTTGATATTTTTCAAATTTTTTTGATATATAACAGTCCTCGAAGTAAATTATATAAATCTAATGATATATTCTTAAAGTGTATGTAGCAGGAAGGAAAAGCCGACGGTCAATTGAAAATTTTGACCTTTCATATTAAAGATATGGATTTTTTCCCAAAAGACCTAATTTTTTTTGGTGTTTTGGGGAAAAAATCCATATCTTCAATCTAAAGGTCAAAATTTTCAATTGATCGTCGGCTTTTCATCCCACTTACATACACTTTAAGTATAAATCATCAGATTTATAAATTTTACTTCAAGTACTGTTAAATATCAAAAATATCAATTTTAATGATTTGCCATAAAATGTGTATTAAATTGCGAATTTCAAAAAATCAAAATTATTTGATATCAGAATGACATTCTTCGTATTCAGAGTGCAATTCGATATGTCTGATGTGCTCTAATGTCCCAAAATAAATACTGTCCAAACGTTCATACCACAGCCCTTAAGAAGAATCACAAAAAAATCATTAAAAATCACAAATAATTATAAACGCAGCATTAATAACAAAGTGTTACTACATTTTAAACTTAAACAAAATACAAGAGTATTACTCAAAGAATCATGTTATCTGAAAACCAGTCTTTAAAAATCAAATAAGATACAATACATGTACATATGGTACCAAAAGAAAAATTAAAAATCAAACCTCTATTTTTTGAAATGGGCAGAAAGTTTTCCCCTTTTTTTGGCAATAAAATACTCGGTCTCTCTATTGTTTTTAATAAAAGCCTTACAACTCAAAAAATTAAGCTTCTTTTTTTTAAATTTGCAAACATAAATATAGTATTTTATACATAAAATTAAGTATGTAATGAAATTATCTTTACTAATCCCAAAGATCATATCAAAATTTGAAATGGAAAAATCAATATCGTGTTTATCTTGAATAACTTGAACAAAGTTATCCCAAATAGGTTTAAGGGGGTACTACACCCCTCGATAAATTAGTGTCTATTTTGCATTTTTCTCAAAAACTAATAACACAGTGGTAACAAAAGTTATGTATATTATAGGGGCAAGGAATCCAAATACTACACTGGAATTTCAGTGACCCAAGAGAGGTGGTTTGTTATTTATGATAAGAAATAAGGTACCATTAGGATGTACCTCGTTTCCTATCATATATACTGAACCGCTTTTCTTGAGACACTGACATTTCAGTGTAGTAATTGGATTCCTTGCCCCAATGATATACATAACTTTTGTTACCAGTGTGTTATTATTTTTTGAGAAAAATGCAAAAATAGTCACAAATTTACCATAGGGGTGTAGTACCCCCTTAACATGTTCACATTCACAAAAGATGTGAATGATTGATTCAGGAAATTTATCACAAAAATCACAAAGTGGGGAATCTTTCCGCTTAATTTTGAATAAACAATCATTAAAAGCAATTGCCTTGACAGTCCCTCAACATGAGGGACAGATGGCAGGTCTGTATATATCACTTGATTTATAAAGTTTCCATTTGCCATAAAATTAGTATTATATATCGCAAATTACAAAAAAATCAAAATTATTTGATATCAGTAAGACATTCCATGTCCGTCCCACAAAATATACTTTGCAAATGTTGCTATCTGATCCCTTATGATGGGCAACACAACATTTGTTTTACATTGCCTTTATTGAATGGTCTATGAGCTTCAATGAATGTGATCATTTCTTTCAAACTGATCTACATGTACCGTATTCGTTTCAATAAGCGCCCATGCCCCAATAAGCGCCCACCCAGCGACTTTGCAACAAACACAATATGAAATTATTAACCGCCCATCCAATGTTGTCAAAATACTTCCAGTAAGCTTACCTGTCGAATGATTTTACATGCATGCATGAAGGAAATTGAGCATCAAAAGTATCCAAAATGTTCACCAAAATTAAATTATGACGCTATTTCATAGTGTGCAGATGTATAGATATTAAAAATACTTCACAATAACCACCTGCAAATGCCTTTAAAAAGCCAAGTTTGAGTTAATTCTGTCTCAAATTCGTATTTTTTGCCGGCGCGGCAGCGGCCATCTTTATAGTGCGCCCTCAAAACATTTTTTCAATATAATATTAAATTAAGACACATATGAGGGCGCACGAACTGAGAGTAACTAAAATACTTTCAGACGCTGATTGATGACTAAAAACCAGGTAAAAAATAAGCGCCCACCCAAAATGACTTTGTTAAGCGCCCTGGGCGCTTATTGGAATGAATACGGTAATTTAAGTTTAAAAATTAAACCATGTCTGTAAAATGATGGTGACATGAAGACGATACTTGGCAATGTATTATACACAATTCACTTACCACCAGTCTGTGATGAAGATTTCTTGTTGTGCTTCTTCCAAGGCATCTGCTACTACTTCAAAGTATGTAGCACCATCAACAAACCTGTATTACATTGAAAATAACAAATTGACATTGTACTTGAACTTCATTAGGTGCATAATATCATTGCTCTACCGTAAAAACTTGATAGTTAGCATATGTGCTTACAACCAAGCACTATTAAAACATGCAAACATGATGAAGAGCCCCATCCACAAAAGTGTAAAGGGTTTGAGCAAATCATTGATAAACATCAACAAATATACAAACAAGTAAACCTGCAAATGTGTGTCTCAACCCCATTAGCTCAGCTGGTAAAGCGCGGACTTTGGTACAATTTCATGTTTTCAAAAGCGCTCGATAGTAAGCACACAACTATTGAGTTTTTAAGGTATATTGTTTAGTGGTGCGTGGTTTTGCCTTCTTTTGGACAAAAATTTGGTAGGAACTTAAGATTAAATTCTATATACATTTATTGATGGTGTACAGTTACCCAACCATGGCCTGCTCACACCATAGATACAGTGTGGTACAGTAGTTAGAGTATTCGCTTCTGGGGGCATGAGGTTCTGGGTTCAATTCCCAGCAGTGCCAACTTGCTGGGGTAATGCCTTGGAAAAAAGTCTGAATTTAATTGGCAATATCCCGGGGGGGGGCACTCACATTTCCCAGCCATATGGGTATGTGCCACGGCGACGACCCCCTTTTTCAGAGCCGCTAGCCGTTCCTTAGACCCTCTAAATTCATTGTTTGCCCGCTCTGAAGCCCCGAAATTTTTCTAGCCGTTCCATAGACCCTCAGATCATCAATTTCCGCTCTCATTGGCATCTTGAGAGGCGTGTTTTCTGTCCTACTATTTCAAGCCCAAAAGCTATACTTTAATTGCGAGCCCAAAAACTTCAAAGGGAATTTTCCATCAATTTCTTCCCCATTGAAACACATTGTAAGGAATAAGGAGAACTTTGGGTGGGATTTTGGGCTCCTTTTAGTAGTGGCAACACTGGTTGACTGTTTATAAACATTGCAGCACTGCCGAGTGCCTGCCGACGCCTTCAGCTGATGAACATTTTGCTAGAAATAAATGATTTTGAGATCTCTTTTGGGAATAAAATTGGCAAATATGAGGAAAAGTACCTCAAATAATTATGTACACATCCTTGCAGCTGGCCATAAACAATGAATTAAAAAGGTAATTTACGATCTACTGGTCTAGTGAAATCGGGAGTGGAATGGCTGTCAAATTCTGCACACTTCACTCAATCATCTCATGTATGCATGACAGTTCAATGTAGTCTAAATGTTTTTCTTTTCAGCACTGAAAAAAATTCTTGTGGGTTTGTTTTTATGCTGGGCTTTTATGTAATGTTGCTAGCTGCTGCTATAATTATCAGTAGGCTAATAGCATAGATTGTAGGTCTACAGGGTCTAGTAATTTTGATTTGAATGATGTTTTGCTTTGTTGAGATTTCCATCGTAATAGGCCAAACCAGACCTATTTTGCATTAATGGTTTTCCTGATTAATAATTTAATGCACAATTCAAAGTGAAATCAATTCCTTCACAAATCTGTGGCAAAAATGAAACAAAATTGAACCCTTGGCCTGCATGGTTTAGTTCCCGAGATTTTTCAGATTTTGGCGGCCGATCAGTTCCCAAGACCCCCCCTTTTGGCCGGTCAATCAGTTCCAAAGACCCCTCCTTTTTGACCGGCCGATCAGTTCCCTAGACCCTCCTTTTTGGCTGGCCGATTAGTTCCTTAGACCTCAAGTTCGAAACTGGCGGTGGCACACCCCTACCAAAAAAAACTGTGAGTGCCCCGGGCGCAATATCTGTAGATTCAATTCAGACTTTACTTCTGCTCTCCCTATAATTCACTTAGAATTGGGCAAATGAACCATGAGAGTACTCCATCCTTCCAAGGGGTCCTTAAATAGTCAGTTCTGTGTATAGAAAGTCATATGTATATCACAGTTTGCAGCTTTGTATAAGGAGTTTACCCCTCTCAATTTATCCCGGTTAACTCATTGGGAGCCCCAAGATTACCACTGCTAATTGAGGTACCCTTCTGTTTAAATAATATATCTGATGGTATTAAGCTCCACCCAGTTGGCAAATGTTGATGCAAGCACATACTCCTTGTTAAGAAAATCATTTTAAGCCTTCACATAAGTATTGATTGTATCAAATCTGGGGTCCATTTCACTAAACTTTTAACCCTTCGTAACTCAAGTAACCATTCGTAAAGTTACAAATACCCAATACCAACTAGACGTAACTTTACGAAGGGTCCTTGTAGTAAATCCCCATTACTTACAAAGGGTACCCTTCGTAAGTAAGTTTAGTGAAATGGAACTTACGACTTGTCATAAGTTACAAACGATTTTGTGACTTATGAAGCTTCGTAAAGTTTAGTGAAATGGACCCTGTCTTACCATTGTGCATAGGAGTCAGGTCTTTCCGGGGCAAATGAATGATGTGGGTGATCATTGGTATACTCTGATGACTGGGCCATCTGCATGATTTCTACCATCCATTCACGGGCATGCAACTTGGAATTGGCTTTCAATAGTAAGTTTCTGGAAATAAAAAGAATGATTCAATTATGAAAACTATACAACAAAACACAAATCTTTTTCTGTGAATTTTGTATGAACTGCAGAGCAATACAAAGAAATAGAAATAATAATTACTTTGAAGGTCAATAGCATTGTAAATCAAAATTGTTTACAAATTTTACTTCAGAATTGAGAGAACCAGAGATTGGCTGGTATCATCAGCATCAATCCACCTTGGGGTGTGTGTGTGTGTGTGTGTGGGGGGGGGTGTAGGGGGATTGGCTTGAATAGTCAAAAAGTGGCTGAAAAGAAAAAAAAAAAATGGGTTATTTTGCCAAAAGGTGGAGGCCCTTGTCCCCCAGGATTGACGACCATTTTGGACAACACCATTTCAATTTTTAAAAACTTTTTGGAAGAAGCACCTTCTCAATGCAATATTATATCTACAATGAATTTAATACGTTGACAACTAAAATTTCAAAATGCAATTCTACCATAAATGTGAATGTTTGGTATGTATGAACATATGCCTTGCAATCCAATACGTTGACAATGATTACATTTTCAGAATACAATACTACCATAAATGTCAATGTTATCTGTAGAGCCCTTTACCCCTCTGGCATTTGTCTGTACTGTATGTATTTGTGTTTGTATTCTTTTTTTGTGTGCTTATATTATTATTGTACTGTTTTATTTGCAACGGATGAAATGATTTGAATAAAAGATCGTTTTTCGGGCATGAAATACAAAAAAAAATGTCAATGTTGACTACATACTGATATCAAAAACCTTTCCTGTTCTGAGAAATCAAAACTGTTCTTAATACATATCTTGAGGCCCAACAGATTAATCTGACTATGGGCTATTCCATTTGATATCCATATACCCTCTATGAAAGACATGACCTTAATCTTCCAAATAGGGAGTGTAGACTTGAAATAGAGTCACCTGTTCAGGTAATACCATTTGAAATTCACATTCCCTGTATGGTTAAGGTCATGTCATCCATAGGGGATGTATGGCTTTCAACTGGAAGAGCCCTTTGTTGCCTTACTTTTCAAGCTTATGAACCCAACTGTACCTTTGTCTGAATTGTTCTTGACATAAATAATGAAATTCATCTTTCAAGTTTTATACTTTATTAATTGAAATTGTCAGAATTCTGTACACAAGTTTTCATTTTTAAGAAGATGATGGCATACTAAAATGTTATTAATATGATATGAGTATACCTGCAGGGGATGTCAGTGTTTCTTAAATACACTCACACAATGCAAAAACCTTCTTGTAATTGTGCCTAATGAAATTGACTGAGATTATAACATGTAAGTATAGGAAATCTAATACATATAGCCTAGATAAACCATTCTGTTACTTGCGACAGCTGATGGATTTGGTACCATTCCGTCTTTTTTCCAACAAATTTTCAGTGTTTTGACTCTAAAAGAAAGCTATGCTTTATTAATTCTACCAGCCTCTTGTATCTATATATCTGGTAATATGAGAGTCATTTATTATTAGTTACAAATAATACAATAAGATTTGACTAGTTGTGCTACAGGCCTTTACGAGGTGCTTTCAATGTAACTCAAGCATGCAGGTTTCACATAATTTAAATTTGGCTCTGCATCTTCATTTGGAGCACCCTCAGGAGCTAATTTTCTAAAGCTTTGAAATTTTTTGCTGGTGCTAGGATGAAATTTGGTGTATTTTTTTTCATTAAGTATACTTCCCTTTCTCGGCTATCATTCAGTTAGTCTTTCAGTAAGAAAATCTATTCACTCATTCAGTCCTCACTTTCCTACCATTATTTCTTCCTTCCTTCACTCATCCATGCCAGGATTCATATATTCATTTACTCCTTCCTTCCTTCCTTCATTCATTCATTAGTAACTTGTTCATTTATTCATTCACTCATCATCTGCCCATCCATCCAGCTACATGTATCATTCATTCATTAATTCATCTACAGGTGAGTTGACTTGTGACGTTATTGCCTGGCAGTATGCGCGCGCATCATCACAATTTCCATTATTTTTTTGCCTGGCAGTATGTATGTGCATCATATTTTATTCAGGGTCTGTGCTTAAAATTCCTGCCACATCACAATAAGGATATTCGCTAACGTAGTACATGTTAGTAACCATAGGTTACTGGTTCAAGCCTGGGCTCATACACCTGTTCTGAATTAAGATATGCCATAGGCTTTGTGTTGTGATCATTTCCATCAGTGGTTCGTAACAAAGAAAGCGTGAGCCAGTTGATGACCTAGCAACAATCATATTTATTCTAATGTGCACTACGCCAACAAATTAAACAGTGTAGTGGTAGTATGCAGTTCGCTGAAGCATATCGATATACCAGTCCCTTGCCTTTGGTGATAAACATGAAGTCAACTCATCTATATTCAATATTAGCTTATACCTGTATTGATTTGATATGAGAAGCCCATGACTAAGTCCAGTATCCTCTCTGCCGCAATCAACTTTGAAACTCTTGTCCATGAGTATTACTGCCCTCAGATGGCCATCAAATGGACGGACGTATGCAATATAGGAATCTTTGGTTATCAGCCACCTGCAACATAATAGAACCAATTAAAAACATACATGATTAGTTAATTAGAACTATACTCAAATCAATAACATTTATAGGATAAAATTGGGTTATTGGGTTAAGTCCATACACACTCTATGGAAGACATGACAAGTGAAGTAAGTGTTGATGAATTAATATGAAATGAATAATATCACCTGTTTTTAATTTTCTTATTGTTGATATTTTTTTCACAGCAATTTTTGGTTTAGTCTGGTTGATGCAATCAAGGAAAATACTAATAACAAAAACAATAATAACTGTATAATTAATAGCTAAAATGAAGCCAACATAACAACTATTAATAGTCTGTATGCCTTCCTCAAGGCAGCAATTTAGATCATTGTATCTCTAAATGTAATGATGATAAGTATATAAAAGTATACATTTTCAGAAAGGAAATGATGGAGTGAATCCAACTATATAGTTTCTGGCAGAGAAGAACGGCAGTTGTTAAAAAGAGAGCGTGGACAGCGTAAACACTGAAGTGGGGTTCTGATTGGTTGATTATACATCAAAACGTTGGTATGTACAAAGCTGAGTATGTCGCTCATTAACAGGGCGCTCACGTCAATCAGAGCAAACGACTGCCACACTTCTCTGGAAGCTAGTGTAGCATTACAGATGCCTGCAAAAAAAAAGAAGCAGTTTTTGGGAAAATAACAACATTTGATTTTACTCTATGTGGCAAATATAATACTTTCAGTTTTTCAACCAGGTGTGCAAGAAAGACGGGCCAAATGTATGACTATCTCTAAGAAGCTTCATATCACATTGAATTTGTACACTTTCTGTTTGAAAAAAAATCAAAATGTTAATGGCTTTATATAGAGTCAGGTTTTATGTTGAGCCTAGATAATATTTGAACCATCCATCATGATGCTATATCAAACATACAATGTAATGAGGAAAACAGATTTACATTATTATGGGAATATATTATGTAAATGGTCGACATAGACAAGAGATAATAATAAAGTAGTGGCACAGATTTAGGTTTGTGCAATCCCAATTGTAACATAATATCTCCATGGCTCAGAGGCAGAAAGGCATATCTCCATTAGCTGCTCTGTGTATGATTGCCTGAGATATGCATAGTTCACTTAATGCACTAGTACATTTCATACTATTCCAGAAAAATACAGAACCAATTTAATTGCTATTTGGATTTAAAAAATATTATCTCATTTTGCCAAAATGAAACATAGCCTTTTAACTAAAATAAAAGTCAAATTTTAATAATTTTGCAATTTGTGGGAAAAAGAGCCAAAAACATGTTTTCTTACAATTGCAGTCACAAAATTCACAAGACTTGGAAACTATCTTATGTTAATTTTGATAATTGATTATAAAAGAGATTCAAAGTTTCCAAATATTAGAATGCACAACCTGTAATTATCATGATTATTCCCGGGGTACTCAGTACAAATGACCATACTGGGACGTGCGCAAATATGGGTAGCATTTTCAGCCTTCTGGTATATCAATGACCCCTTTTTCAAAGCCTATTTTGGTATATGAATGGGTCCTTTTTTCAAAATTTTCTCAATTTTTTCTGAAAATAGCCCAATTTTTCCTTAATCTAGCCAAAATTTTTCGAAATTTTCCCAAAATGTGGGGAAAATTTGTAAAAACTAAGACAATTTGGGTTAAATTCGGCCGAAAATTTTGACTTTTGGTATATCAATGGGTCCAAATTTCATGAAAAATTGGTATATTTATGGGTCCACTTTCAAATTCTCAGCGGCACGTCCCTACCAAAACCAAACTTGAGTACCCCCCGGGGATTATTCTTACTTGAAATGCATGTTTGGCCCTCAATTCCAAAACATTGGCCAAATATTAAAATTGGACTTTTATAAATAACAAATATTTGCAATAGCTGCAATTTGTCAGTTGGTACAACAACCTAAAAAAAGATTAAGATAAGCTATGTTTCATTTGGCAAAAGAGGATAATATTTTATTTTCAAAAAATTAGTGCTGTATTTTTCTGGAATAGGGAATACTCCATATATTACAGGCAATCAGTCATACACACGGCAGCTTAAAATTGAGATACCACTTTCTATCACTGAGCCACCCATCTACAATTACATTTGAAGCATTTTAATTTGAGTTTTTAATCTCAAAATGGAAAAAAAAACACAGGTAAAGGTACTTTCAATAAAACATTCTATTGATTTCAGCAAATCAAATTTTCATGAACAAAAGGAAATAGAGAGGTGTGTGTGCTTTCATCTACTGCTACTCCAATTTACAGATAGCACAGGGAAATATTTAATGCATAATTTGTTTTTGGCACCTTCACTCACACCTTGGTGTGTGAAGTTGCTTGTATATAAATCAGAAATTTGAAATGGGTGTGTACTTGTGGTTAATTTATTCATTAATTTTGTTATTTCTTCCCATAAAACATAAACCCTTAAATCAAGAAACAAAACAAAAATCAGTATGAAACACTAGGCTGATATCACCCACTGATGATGTCGTTTATGTAAGTAAACCAGTGAAATATGGAATAACATGTTGTGTTGTTCCTAAAAATGCCCCTACTCTAATACATACACCCTAATTTTCGTAATGAAAAGAAAAAAGTGACCAAAATGCAAAATTTCCATGACATATTATGTGAGTAAGCTTAAAACTGGATGTCAAATATTATGAAATATTGCATGTACAAAACCTGGAGGGGGAGCTTTGGGTAACCCTAACTTTCATCCAGCTAGGGTGGGAGATGGAGCAATCCTAGCTTCCATCCAGTTCATTGCCAAATAACAGTAGAATGTTCAAGTAAATCACACTGTACATAAAAATATCTTTTTTAAAACAGCCGGGCAAATATGTTCATTAGAATCCTTTCTGACACAATTCCCTTAATGGGGCATTTTCTGATTTTCGCCACCTTTTTTTTAGGTATCTTTCATAGATACTCACGAAAAAAGTGTATTTCCCAAATTTCAGTTGACTCTGACATTAAATTTGCCAGTTACGCATAATGCATGTATTACAGCACCCCACAGGCTACTGTGTTGTAATTTCGGTCTGTCTACAGACAGATAATGCAAATTGGACAACGTCTTTGTCAAATGACCAAATGTGCAAGAAAGGTTATGCATACATTATGTAGTCCAAGGTTTCTCAAGGTGTAAAAATCTCAACTTGTTTGGAATAAATAGGGGGGAGGGGTAAGGCCAAGTTTTAAAAACCCAAGTAAAGCTGAATTTATACTCAATCGCTTTTGTAGAAAAGCGATTTTCACGCATGCTCACTGTTTACTTACATTTCCAGAGCATCAAGCCGATCAATCGATTCAAATCGCCGAGGCAAAAACGACGTCGCTTTTGCAAGTTGAAGAAATCTCAACTTCCCTGCGATATCGCTTGACACGTGAATGCGTCAACCAATCATATACAACCATCTATATCTATTATTTTGCTAATTAATTTACCTTTCTCGATTATTAATTTTTGGTGATGAATTAATTCAAAGCAATAATTATTGACAGCAACTGATGTTTTAAAAATGTATTTTGTGGCATTTAGAATATTTTAATTGTCGTCTGCAATCGCTATCGCCGTGATAAGTATAAACGTTAAAAGCGATTTGAAGCGATGCATCGCAAAATTCGGCGATTTCCCATCGCTTTTCAAAAGCGTTTAATCGCAATCGCTCGGCGATTGAGTATAAATTCAGCTTAACAGAGAAAAAAAGTGCATCTAAACTGTTAAACTGTTGCTCAGCAGAGAAATAGTGTAATTGGAATCCAAGAGCATGTACAAGAATAAATGATGACATGCTTTACTAAATATCTCTATCAGACAATTGCTTTGCCAGAAGCGCATTAATGTTTACACTGCTAGTGAGGAATTACAAATAACCACTTGATGCGAGGAAGTCTCTACATCAAATGTACATTTGGTGGTATACGTGATGTTCATGGTAACATAAGTGTCAAACGCGGACACTGGTCTATTCCAGTTGAAATCTATTTACCCCTATGGAAGACATGACCTTAATCTCCCACACAGCAAGGTGTAGATTTCAAATGGAGTCACACATTCAGACAAATTCCATTTGAAATTTACACTCCCTGTGTGGGAGATTAAGGTAATGTCTTCCATAGGGGTGTATGGATTTTAACACGAATAGCCCATTAAATGTACATGTGGTGGTGTAACATAGGTGATGTTCCAGATAACACGGACATCATCTAACCTCCAGGAAGACCAAGCACCTCATATATGGCAATTAGATCACATATATACTTCCTGCACATGGTAACATGTGGAGCATACTGACTTATTAACATATTTCATAAAAATGGCAATGTCATATAGTCACTGTAACACAGGCAGATTGGGCATCTCAATATGATCATGTCCCAGCCCTTGCGTATCCACAGGTAGGCATGCTCTCGTTCGACGAACTTTGAAAACACCCTTTTTGCATGTCATTTTGATTTTCCCCCCTTCAACAAGGCCCTATATATTCTGGTTAAAATGTGTATGATATTTCAAAGATACCACCTTTTATTTATGACAGAAACACATAAAGAGTCCCGAAAACTGAGTAAGATTTGCACATTTTTGTTTCCCAAAACAAGAATTTAGAGCAATATTATGAGCATGATGACAAATTTAAAACACACATTCATTCAGAGATGAAAAACACCCTTTTTTAATTTTGCAAATGTGTTTTGAAAAATAAGCTCTTTTTTCAGTTTTTCTGATGAGCATGCTTAAATGCGGATACAAATCAAGCTCATCTTGGTTTCATTACACAATGTTAGCAGTGAATCCATATGGAAAAGTGATCAATGAAGGATGATATTTGAAATCTAAAAATAATGTGCACTATAAGAGTTTTGTTATGTAAGTGAGGCTTCTATAGTATTTTAAAGATATTTTTGTTATATTTAAAAGAATGGTGCAGAAGTACTTACATAATACTTTCTGTATATAGGAATTGGGCTTATGCAGGTAGTTCTCTTATTTAAAAAAAATTAAATGTGATAAAATCCAATTTTTTAAACAGTTTTGTAATCACATACCACAATCAGTTTGTCCTTCTTAAATGTTTAATTCTTATTCAATTGGAGTAGTCTAGTTTATAGACACATAATCTGATTGGACATACAACTGCATGATTTTGGGTATCACCTATGAGGCTGTTTTGCATTTACTAAACATGGTGATCGCTATTACAGACTACAATTCAAATATTCAAAATACCACAAAATACATTTTTAGGACATCAATTGATGTTGATAATTATTGTTTTGAATTAATTAACAACAAATGTTGCCGATTAAGAAAAAAAAATTGATCAGCAAAATTATATGTATGTTTTGAGGTATAGGTTGGTCAGGGCAGGTGGCATCACTCAGGAGCTGAATTTTTTTAACTCACAAAAGCGGCATCGGATCAATGATCGATCTGCTCGATGTTCTTAAAACACACATACAAAAGCATGTGTGTAATTAAAAACGATCAATACAATTCAACTTTACTCTATCTAACATACCTGGAGTATCAATTGCTTGACTCCCACAAATTTGATCAAACCATATTACGCTCACTAAGGATATCCTATAAACATATATAGAGCAATTTCTTATGATACAAAATTAAATTATATCAAAATAATGGGCTATATTCCAGTTGAAATCCATACACCCTCAAATGTAAGTCTTTAATCTCCCACACTGGGACAGTAGATTCCAAATGGGTGACTCCATTTGAAATCTACATCCCCTGTGCAGGAGATTAAGGTAATGTCTTCAATGTGGGGGGGGGGTGACTTCAATTGGAATGGCCCAATCAGGTTTGATTTTTTTTGCTGCAGGGTACATGTAACATGAGAAATTCTTCACATACAAAACTTTTATCTTCTTTCCATAAAGTAGGCAATAACACAATAAGAAAATTTGCACATTGGATTCAACTTTTGCATTAACCATTGAAAATTAAAAATACAAATTTTCATAATAGCTTCTGTTTAAATCACTTTGGAATAGTTGCTACAATTACGTATCAACGTATGTTTACATTCAATAAACTATGTAACATGATTTGTAACATGATATTTTACTCTCATCAACCCTAAAAAGGCCTGGGTAAAATATGTGATGGTATAGTACATGCTGCATCAAAATGATTGTTCTCCATCTGGTTTGGTGTTTTTGATATGCACACTTCTTCCAAACACACCCTTGGATCCACTTGGAATGTCCAGATGTTATACTTATGTTTAACAGTCTGACCATTTCATGTGAATCAGCCACTGGTACCTTTGGAAAAGACTTCTTTTTTTCAAAAACAGACAAAGAGCAATCATTTTGATACAGCCTGTATAATGAAAATGATTTGAAAAGTGTTATTGTTACTACTAAAATATGTTTTTAAAACAGTATCATATTCAGTATGTAATTGAATAGACATGCACAGAAGAAACATAAAATCTCATCTCAGGCGGATCAAAATTTCAGAAATTTGCTTCCCAAAGCTGGCCTCTTTGGTATAAAAAAAATGCTTTTGTTAAAAAATCACATTTCCTGGTTTTTTTCCCTTTAAGCCAGAACCATCATAAGGCAATTTTGATTTTTGAAATGTTTTGTTAAGATTTCAGGATAATAAAACATGATTTGGCCTCTTTCGCTCTCCCATCCAAAGCATTTAATATCATTTGTACCATGGTATCTATAAATTGGGATAATAAATCTGCATCATCCACACAGTGGCTCTGTATCCATACAGGATACTATAAAACTGCATCAATGTGGACTTCCAAAATTCAGATCAATGTGGTTTTCTTAAAGACCTTTTACATAGTAGAAATTTTAGGCAGTAAGACTGCGAGTATTGCAATATTGGAAAGCATCCATTTCACGTAAATGCACTTCATGCAACATTTAACAGAACTGCACCTTAAAGCCATAGTAAAAGTTGCGGTGAGAGATCATAGCTTATTCAATATACAAAGCAGTATTTAGGCTAATGCAGTGACATAGACAGGAGGAAGCTGCTACCCTGTGAGAAGTCTTGCCTCCCCTCTTGTCCTTAACACCCCCTCCCCAGGAAGATATTTCTCAACTCTCCCACAGGTGTAATGTGGATTTCAAATGGAATAGCTCGTTGATGCACATTGATACGGATCCTCTCCGTGCTGCATTATTACCAATCATATCAGTCAGAAGTTCTCTTCCCATGGCTATTTCACATTGCAATAAAATTTATGCTTAACAAAATATCTGCAGGATACAAAATGGCATAATGATAACAGCATAGCTTAAATAGAAGGTACCAGGGATGTGCTAAATGGATTACAGGGATAGGGAATAGGGATGTGTACAGACAGTAACAAAAATAGTTACAGGGAATCAATCAGGGGGAAATGCTGTACATACATATTAAAGTACGTTTTAATTTATTCATATAAAGCTGATTATTAAATTATATAAAACTAAATTAAATTATTATTAAATTTTCAGGGATTCCAATAAGCTAACTAAAATGTTACATTGGTTCTGTAAAGCTCAAAGATATTAGCCATCTTTAAAAAAGTACAAAAACATTTTTTAATGTATTTGGTAAAGGATATCTGCAATAATAAACTAGTGATGATGATCAGATGAGGATGATATTGTTGCTGCTGCTGACAACGATGATGACAACAATGATGATGATGATGATGATGATGAGGATGATGATGATGATGATGACAATTGACTGACAATGATGACATGATGAAGATAGCTGAAGAGACACATCACCCCAAGCAAAATACGCAAATCTTATTTCTGAAAGCACATTTTATTAGAAATCAAATAATTTTATTTAAAATACTAAGAAAATCATGCCATTATTTTCAATAATCAATTTATACAGCATAGAAATCAATAGTAAAATTCATCCTGCCAATGCCCTTCTATCAATCCTGTTTCAAAACAATCAATGAAGGTTCATAGTATTTCACACATGCACTACCTAATAACAAAAGTAATGTGTTTAGTGCTTCAGCTCAGAGTTGATTGATAGCGAACAATCACAGCAAATTATCAGTGACCTGTTCTACTTTCTCCCTTTGTGTGAGGAAAGTAAATGGTTGGTAAATGATAAGAATATCTATTGTTGATTCCATAATTGCAAAACTAATGCATTTTTAAAATTATTTTTTAACCAAGAGTGACAGAAATTTTAATATATTATCAATTACCCTTTAGTAAGACCTTACAGAGATTTATACGCAGTAAGGTCTTACTGCATATAAATTGCATTTATTTGGCAAGTAATGTTTTGGCACATATAATACTGATTATTTTGACCAAGTTTAATGAAAATCTATCATTTGACCTCTGATGACCTTGGAAAATGTTGTTACAAATGCTTATCATTTCCACCAATCTTTAGTTACTTGACCTCAGATGACCGATGAACTTGAAATGACCTTCCAAGTTTTATGACCCATTAATACCAAGTTTCATCAAAATTGGTAGAAAGTCCAAAACTCAAAATCACTGTCTTCACCTTTAATTTACTATAACCTGTGAACCTTTTACAACTGTAAAGCAGAAAGTGAGTTTTAAGATACAGAAGCATTTACAATATTTACATTTAAATATATTTTTCACACAAACATTTTCATTAACACTCTACAAACACCTGAAGACAATAAATGCAGAGAGAAATGATAATTTTGTCACCTTTCTAAATTACTTGTGTTCATCTTGCATTCACAATGTCATTGTGTGGAAAACCAACACGTTCGACCTTATGAAAAAATGATTAATCATTTCTCTCAGTCCAGTACTTGAGCATGTTGATCATGTCTACAGCCAATATCTAAATTGAGAGGCTAAATCAAGGGGTTTCTGAAATATGGCATTATTATTTGGTTCACATGAGCACAATTCTTCATGCTTTTTTCTCACTATAATTTGTTAATCATCATGGTTAACTTTGACAAATTGTCAAAAATATTTTTGATACAATTGTATTTTCCTGGAATATTTACTTTCACTTCTAATGATTGAATGCCATAGTGCACTTGACGTGAAGGAAATAATGAATCTTTAAAATTTGTTTAGTACTAGTAAATGTGGTAATTTTTGCGCATGCAATTGTTTGTGCTTTGCTGATCTTGAAATACTTTCATTCTTCTTAAATTGCATAAAAGGACATTTTCACACATTTTTATTTTCATGGTAGCTGCGTTGAGTGCAAAAAGTGCACAAATAAATGTGCCGCAAAAATGTCCACTTATACAGTATTCTTCACCAGAAGTCATTTTTGTTATCAACCCAGGTAGTCCAGTGGTACAACTCTTGACATGTTAAATCATGAGATCCGGGTTCCATCCCCCGCCGAGTCCTGATCTTTCTGCTCATTAAGTCATTTCAAAAGTGATAATAGAAGAATTGTATAGTTAAAATGTAGTTTTTGATACAATTTTTCCTGGAATATTTATTTTCACTTTTGCTGATTGATCGTCTTATTGCATTTATTTGTTATCAAAAGTGATAACGGAATAACTGTGCACAGTTATGGTAATGAACATTTGTATGTCAAATGTCCTTTAAGTCCTTTCAGCACACATAAAATATAATAAACTCCTATAGTATATACCCTCATATTGGTGGCACGGCCAATTCACAGAGTAATTGAGGTAAAGCCAAATTAAAAAAGGCTTGTCTCAAAGCTCCCGCACGCATTAGTTTATTCACCCGCATTAGTAAAAAAAAATACAATTTTAGACCTCCGCTCTTAGATTACTTCACTTCAGTACACTAGAAGCATCACTTTATTGTTCAATACAACACTTCATACAGTAGAATGGGAGGGCGAGTTAGCGCAGTGGTAATTCCCTCGCTTTGCACCACTGAGGTCCCGGGTTCAAGCCCGGCGCGCCCAAGGACTCATGTGCACTTGGTTTATCCCGATCCATGCTCGCTCTCGCAGGTTTTCTCCGGGATCTCCGGTTTCCTCCTGCTTTCAAAATCGGTGATTAGTTGTTTCGTTATCAAAAACTACCTTCACCCAATGGAATTTGGGGAGCTGCAGAAAATGGGTGGATGTTACAATCTAAGTGCGGATAGGTTTGCGCCGGGTTCGGCTGCAACTAGCCTAGTTGATGCGATCTGATTGTGATGATTCACCACGCAGCAAAATTACAGCGCTTTGAATCCTCTGGAAAAAGCGCTATATAAATTCCGAAATTTATTTATTTTATTTATTTATTAGAAGTACTTTGAGGTTTTTTCACATTTGAAAATCTTTGGAAAAAACAAACAAAAAAATCCAACACATTTCGCATTAGTTTTTCAGAGTTGGAGAGCTTTGAGACAACTTGTTTTTGAAATTTGGCCTAAACACTAATAAAACACAGCTCAATGATAGTGTATCACCTCATCTTGTACCTCTGTGCCTTTCAAGAAAAATTCTAATCTAGCACCTCAAAGAGCCAGCTTCAACACTGTGTTCTTATCCAAATAATGAAGTGTTATTACATTCAGACTCATTTGTATCTTCCAAATAGAGGAGTGCATGAGGAGTGCACTAAAGCATTGGTCATATAACACCACACTCAAAATGAGCAATTAGCGGTCATTAGGACTCTTTTGATAATATGGTCCACTTCGAGACAAATGTTAAGTCTCAAAATTGCTAAATTGTTGCCATATCTTGTAATGCATTACAAGGTAAACATAACTAAAAAAAAATAAGTCATGGATTATGAAAATGAAAATAGGAGTTGGTTTAGAAACTCACTAAATAAAAATTCTGGATTGAAATTTGACAAGTGCGCTAAATAAAATGGCTTTTGAAAATGCTAAATTTGTCAGCAGCAAGTTTTCATTCCAGTAGCTGCTAACGTCTAGGGACTTAATTTAAAATATAAAAAAAAGGAACTGATTATGAGGAACAGATTTTGTATCAAAATTACTAAGCAGATTCAAATAAATGAATTTGAAATGAAAGTTTTCAAAGGCGGACGGTAAGAAAAAAAGGGATTATTGAAGAGGAAATAAAAGCTGACAAAAGAAATTTAGCCATGAAATTCAGTGCAGTTTGCAGTCAGTGGAAATATAGAATTTTCATGCTTTGATCAAATGAAGCATGTCCTCAAACCAACTAATTGTTTTCTGTCTTTCTTAAACATTATACTAGACTTGACAGCTTAAAACACTTAATTTAACCTATCGTCAATTGCTTTTCTATCCAAAGTATCATCTCATTTAACCATGAGACAAAGTCACTTTCAGAGATATTATGTTTTCCTTTATATTTTATAGCAATTCAATGGCCAAACAATATTGGTTGGCAAGCAGGATTTGGCCTGTCTATCACTTATTGAGAACCCCTGAGAACCTTACATCAATAAATTATTGCTTTTTATCCACTGTATTATTAAATCTAATACACCTTGAGACAGAGGCACTTACACAGAGATATTATGATTTCCTTTATATTTTAGAGCAAGTCAAGGGCTTAATAAAATTGGATGATAAGGTGAATTTGGCCTGTATGCTGCCTACTGAGGACTGCACTAATTTAACCTAACATCAATTGCTTTTCTGCCCAATGCATTATCTTATTTAACCTTGAGACAATGACACTTACTTACACAGAAGTATTCTCTTAGGCAGCCTCTTTTTTCCCTATATAGAGATTTTAGTACATGTGGGCTTGTAATTTTCTCATTAATCACATAAAGAAACAAAGATGAGTATGTTTTGCTTGTTTTTCATAAGCTAAAATTTATTTCAACTGGTAATGTTTTCATGCACATTTCCCTCTAAAAAGTAAAAGAGAAAATTAAATGGACATTCACTCGGCCAGACATCCGGGAACATGTCCCCTTTGCATAGCGCATGCACATAACAACAAATTTGAAGAAGGGGAACTACCCATGCGCTCACTGGTTTAATAAGACTTTTCCCCCTTTATGATGTCAGCCTGACCGAGAGAATAAAATTCTTCAAGTGAATGGGACGAATGTCATATGTCATCCAATCAAGTGAAAACCATACATGAGGCAAGTGACCATCCTAATTGTCTTTTTTACAATCTGAAGCATTGGGCTATTCTATTTTAAAATCCACCCCCCCCCCCCTGGAAGACTTGAGCTTAATCATTCACACAGGAAGTATGTATTTCAATTGAGTTACCTGAATGGGTGACTCTATTTGAAGTCTACATTCCCCATGTGAAATATAAAGGGTGTGTCTTCTATAGGGGGTGTATGGATTTCAAATGGAATAGCCTATTGGCCTTATTGAAAGAAACTCCCACAGGCAGGATACAGGTATGCACTGCAGTATTTTCATAAATTTTGTCATAGGTTGAAGGTACAGAGTTCTGGCAACACTGTTATAAAAGAGACAGGTGAGTATGCATAACATGTCGGCATCTACTGAAGCAAATTTAAATAATTTTCTGTTACACTGAAATTGTTGTTGTAGACAAGATTATGTGTCCCTGTTTTGTGTGATAACATACCAATGTATTGTCAACAACCTGCTTCTTTTGGCATTCATTTTAAAGCTATTATTCATCTGCTGGGATAGACAATTGTGTCTGGGGAAAATTGAAGTAGGAAGAAACATGTTTAGAATCTCAAAAGTCGGTTCAGATTTACTGGATGTACAGCATCAAGAAGTACATTACAAGAAGTATAAAATATATTAGAATACTAGAAAATTGTGTCAGGGTTTTGTTGTTTTGTGGCCTGGAATTCACTTTTTCCTACAGGGCAGGTACAGAGTATATCGTCGGCAGAGTGCTACACTATCGTAAGTGCAGTTTGGACAGTTTTACAGGAGGAGCATTTTTGTGTTTCGCGTCGCCGTTTGTTTCCAAGTAGCCATAAAATTACATGGGAATGTAAAGCAATTTGATTTTAATAATATAAACTATATAAATGGTGTTAAAGTTAATAAATCGATGAATTATTTACTGATTTAGATGTCGTAAGTGCCACATACGATAGTGTTACACTCAAATAGAAATGAGTGTAGAGTGCAACACTATCGTATGTGCCACATACGATAGTGTTGCACTCAAATATAAATAAGTGTAGAGTGCAACACTATCGTATGTGCCACATACGATAGTGTAGCATGCATTGCTAAATTAAGATATGCATAATATCGGCTCAAATATCCAATATTTTGTCATTTTATGTTTGTTTACAAGTGTTAATTTATTTTGGCACATAATATTTACAATAGCAAGACACCTTTTGCCGTAATGTTATCTCTCAAGATTAATTACTGAATCTAAAACTAAAAACACTGGATTTATCGTCTCTATTACCAGTCATGGGAGCTATGAACTTAGTCAGCATGGCGACAACGCATACAGCCGTCAGCGTCACAGCCAGTGATGTGTTAGAGACTGTTTTGCACTTACGATGGTGTAGCATTCCGTGATTTTGTTGTTTAGGCCCAATAAAGTAGCGTATGTGGCACATACGATGGTCTTGCAGCAAATGAAAAACAAAATTAGCGTGCAAGACTATCGTAAGTGGCACATACGATAGTCTTGCATGCATTAATTAAAATTGCATTGCACTTACGATATTTTATTTTATTAATTAAAAAATAATTAAGCATTTTTGAAACTTAAAACCTGGTTTAAAATGTGCGTTTTATATGGCCTTCCATAATTCGTCAAAATCTCATTTTGGCCAAAAATGTCACTTACGATAGTGTAGCACTCTGGCGACGATATGTATCTGATAATGAAATTATAACTAGAATTACGCGGCACCTGGGGCAGGAAATTTCCGACTTCGGTGACGTCATCAAGTGTGATGTCACCTGATCAGGTTGGTCCTTAGCCGTTTCCAAGAAAACATCAGAGCTAACAAGTTAACAACATCGGCTGATGACGAGGAAGTTCCTCAAAAGCGCTCCCGGTAAGCGAAATAAACAAGTAGTGTTGAAGTTTAAATTAATAATTTTCATAGAATTACGCGGTTCGTAATTAAGGTGGCCCCCACACATAGGTGTTTGTAAATACAAATAATATGCAATATGCAAATACGCGCATTAATATTCATAAATTTGTAAATAACATAACACAAACTGAGGGCCAAAAACTTAAAACTGTGTGTGTGGATGTGTACTAGGGAAAGGTGATGGGTAATTGGTTTACATTGTCAGCTTTGAACCTAAATTAGTACACACAAGCACCCCAACTCAAGTCCGATCTGTGGTTGATGAGATTAAGCCTCTGAGTCAGTTAAATTTACATGATTGGTTTTTCCTCTCTCTTGACCTAAAGGCATACAGTAAAATTGTTCATGTGACTTGCTGGGGTGCCCTTCTTTTCTTGATCCTTCTTTATCTTTAATTCTGTTTCTTTCTTTCTTTCATTTCCATATACCCCAGCCAGGCTTGAGTATTTTGTTCAGGATCATCATCTAAACAACCCACATGCTCTTGCATAAATTTATGGATGTCTACAATTGTCCAACCTGTGTCTCAACAGGGTAATTTTTGTGTCAGTGAAATGTCAGATTCATGCAGTAGCAAACCTAGCTTTAGTTTAGAGTCATGTCAAATCCCAATAGTTTGATGAACAGGGCCAGTTCTATGTTAAACCACAATTTTAAATTAATTTGGTCAATAATCGATGCAAAGTTACATCCTAATCAAGCCTAAATGAAAATGAACACCACAAGTTTTGGCTGATTTTGGAATTCCAGTTACATGGTAGAATGAAATGAATCCTCAGTTGGAGGTTTCATCTTGACTGTAATCCATGGTTGGCTGCAAAAATGTGTTTAATTAGTTTACCTACCTTTTGCTGTAGTGAGCACTAAATGGCAAATCAGTACAATTACAGCAAGGACAGCATCCAACAGGCACTTTATGACCACCAGACTTCTTATACACCCAGCCTTCCCTGAAATAAATAATAATCATAATAAATAGATAATAATTAGTTAAGGTGGAACTATACCCCTTATAAATTTTGTGAATAATTTTGCATTTTTCTCAAAAAATAACTACACACTGTAAAAAGTTATGTATATTATAGGGGCAAGGAATCCAATTACTTCACTGAAATTTCAGTGATTCAAGACAAGTGGTTCATTATATATGTTCAGAAATGACGCACATTCTAGCGGTACCTCTTTTCTTATCATAAATAATGTACTGCTTGCATTTTCCTATCATATAAAATCATGTCCTTTAATTGCTACATTCTTCAACTTTTCCTTTTCCCAAAAAATATAAATTGTATATATTTTCTAATTACTAAATCCCCAATTCATTTGACAGATCCTAAAAATATTATCGAACACATTTTCACCAGCACATTAAGTCCTCAAAAGTACACAATATTAATTACTTTCTTCATGCAACACTATAAACCTTTATTGTTAAAGAACATGCACCTCTAAGTCTCTGAAGCAGCCATTACACCCAATATACCGAGTGAGTCTGTACAATTAACCTACTTTTACAGGCTTTATATCACCCTGTCTACACTCATTGCTCAAACAGATTTGACACAAACAGAAAATACGATAGATGTGTCGGCAGTCCCGCAACTCACGCCTGGGGGATACCGTAATTTCTTGGTCAGCATTTCAGCTTTAATTTTGTCCTACTTTAGTTATTATTTATTATCGTGTTAAACTATGTCCGGGCTGTAAATAGCTTATGGATAGGGATGTGATGCAATCTAAAATCAAAACGAATTAATTGTGGGGATTTGGGCTCCTTGCACAAAGTCCACACAAACAGATGTCTCATGTGTTTCTTGTATACAAAAAAGCAGACAAACGAAGTATTTTTTTTTTTTGACACTTTCAGGATATGTCAAGTGTGTGCTAATGATGAAACCTATTAAATTTGAATGGTAGTCGACATCTACAAAAAGAATAACGAAGTATTCAGAATTGTACTAATTTAGTTGGACGTTCACAAAGTCACCCAATATTATACCTTATTAATCTGCATTGGCAACTCTGTATTCCAGGCGATCCAACCAGAGGTTGGTCCATATAGTCGTGCACATAGTCGTGCATAGCCGGTTTTGCCTACCGTTGCCATTGGTTACTTAATTTATACTTCTATCTCAGACTGGCTGAGGGCCAATCAAGTGGAAGTTGCCCAATAGTCATGATAGTATATCCCCCCATTGACTCGGTCGCTTTTAGAGTCGTAACGATGTGGTATAGACTTGCCAGTCTCGTGTACGCCGTTTGTACACAGAGACTGTCTTATGCCACTGTGTGTGTCATTGGGTGTAGCAACGTTGTTTTGCATTGAGTCAATTTATATAAAATTGGTACTCACATATCTGATTTCTAAATCATAATTATCCTGTTTAATGTATCCAAGTACCTTACACTTGGAATTTGTGATACTTCAAAGATAATTTTTGAGCCATCGACCTTACGAGATGAAACAATGCAAGTCACAAGATCTCGCGAGATGACCCACCTCTTTTACAGCCGGTTTCTGTCTTCAAGTCATGTTCACGATACAGCCACGTTGCACTCTGGGGTCGAGACTAATCAGTTACGTCGTTAACAACGAGTAAACAAAATGGCTGGGAAAAGCGGAGGAAATTGTGTCCTTAAAAGTGTTTCAGCGTGACGATCAGAAACCTCAAAAAACTATTTTTTGTTGGGCGGCGCTTGATATGCTAATGATATACAGGTACATTGTAGGATATAAATTGGATGGTAAATAAGCCAAATATTGCAAGAAATCTACTCGCTAGAATCCTAGCGACCCATAAAAAAATGACCGTCCATGCGAATGTAATATTGAAATCGTAAAATCCCTACTAGTAATAGACCTACTTGTCACTAATCGTATGCGTGATCAAGTCGTGATAAAAGGTCAAAGTGGCTGATCAATGTGTGGGCAAATGTTCAAGTGGCTTTTTGACCAATCGGCTTTCTAGCAGTAAAATATGGGGACCAATCAGGTTGTATCAATGTGATACCAATAAACTATGATGTATGACTCATCTTGTTAGGCCTACTAAAAATAAAATTCGGTTTCCGGTAACCCGCCCGCCTCTTTTTTTGGTGCCGCAAAAAAAAAAATAATTTATGCCACTTTAGAAAAAAATAAAAATTTTCAAGAGACGTCCGTGTCGAAATTCTGACATGAAATAATTTATGCCACTTTTGGAAAAAAAATAAAATTTTTCAAGAGTCGTCGTGTCGAAATTCTGATATGAAGTTGTTGGAAATCACATTATTTTATTTTCCCCGACTTTCTGCCATTCAATGATTAAAGAAATACAGTTGAATTGATAGATAATATTTATCGCGATATAGGCCTAGGCCTATGCACAACTATTTTATTTATGAAAACAGCGTGCAGCAGGACTCGTAATATTAAGTAGGCCTACAACTATTGATAAACTATTGAACTACCAGTAAACACAAAAACGCTTTTAAAAACGTTTTAAATAAGTTATATTTTGGCTTTTGGTTTAGCTAAAAGCGTTTTAATAACATTAAAATGTCGGGTTATATAAAGGTCATGATAACATTTTAAAACGTTTTTGTATGAAAACACAATACAACAATATTTTTCAATGTTTTCAAAAAATGTTATTGTAAACTATTTTTACAAACACTTTAACATTTTGCCAAATATTGTGTCAATACTTAAATAACATTATGTTAAAATGTTTGAACCCAGCAAACACAGAAATGTTCTTAAAATGTTTTTTCAAAACCTTTTAATAACATTTAAATGTCGGGTTATATAAAGGTCATGAAAACGTTTTTAAAAGCGTTATTGAAAATATTTTGGGCAAACATTTTTTTCGCAAATATTTTTTCAACCCCAAAATAACATTCTGTTTAGAATGTTTTGTATCAAGTTTTCAAGAATGTTTTTGGAATGTTATTAAAACGTTTTATACCCTTTATATAACCCGACATTTAAACGTTTTCTGTAAAACATTTTTGTTTGCTGAGCAGTAGATTATCAAAAAATGTTTTTTAAGGTTATGAAAATGTTTTATACTCTTAATATACCCTTTATATAACCCGACATTTAAACGTTTTCTGACAACCTTTTATAACCTTTTGCGAATGATGTCGAAAACGTTTTGTGTTTGCTGGGTATTTTGTCTGTGTCCGCAAAAAATTTGATAAAAACGGTAATAGTAGGCCTAACACTATAAGACAAAGGCCTAACGCTCATTAAATCGGTCCCATAAAGCTCGTATTAAAAAGTAATCAAAAAGTTAAAATGCTAAAAATGATGTAGGCCGAAAAATTGTGTAATCTTGTCCTAGACACTCAACGATAAACCCCTATCAAGTATGAATAAAAGACTGTTCATTTCAATTTATAAACGTTGAGGAAGTTGTGCATTTTGTCAGCACCGATATAATAAAAATTAAAATAACTAACCTGGCAGATTTCAGGATTAACCAACATTTATTTTCTCATGCCGCTCGCCCAGGCCTGCATATTATCCCGTCAAGAAACTCAACCCTAGGCCTACCTTTTTCAACATGTAAATATAATTCCATAGCGATAAATAGTGAACGTTGCATTGAAGATGAGGATACTTGGATGATACAGATATTAAGCACATGTTAAATGGGGGGGTATGGGGATGTCCCAGTTTGTTTTACAAGGGCAATTACTATTTGACCCAAACTTTTTGGTGGGTGGGTTCATCATGACCCGAGACAGAACAAGTTTGTATTGGTTAATGGGTCAAGGTCATCCAGGGTCATCTGAGGTCAAATTAGTAAAACTATCATATGGGCATGAAACTTGATAGGGTAGATTCAATAGTTAGAGCCAAATTTGTGGAGGGTAATTTCGGGTCACCAAAGGTCAAATTAGTAAAACTGTCACATCACATTGGCATGATACTTGGTGGGTACAGTCAATATTTAGAGCCAAAATTTTGGAAGGTCATTTTGGGGTCACCAGAGGTCATCTGAGGTCAAATTATTAAAAACTGACATATGGGCATGACAATTGGTTAGTACAGTCAACATTTAGAGCAAAATTTTTTGAAGGTCATTTGGGGTCACCAGAGGTCATCTGAGGTAAAATTAGTTAAAACTGTCATATGGGCATGAAACTTGGTTATACAGTCAACATTTAGAGCCAAATTTTTTGAAGGTCATTTCGGGGTCAACAGAGGTCATCTGAGGTCAAATTAGGTTAAACTGTCATATGGGCATGAAACTTGGTTAATACAGTCAACATTTAGAGCCACATTTTTGAAGGTCATTTGGGGTCAACAGAGGTCATCTGAGGTCAATTAGGTTAAACTGTCATATGGGCATGAAACTTGGTTAATACAGTCAACATTTAGAGCCAAATTTGTTGAAGGTAATTTTGAGGTCACCAGAGGTCATCTGAGGTCAAATTAGTTAAAACTGTCATATGGACATGAAACTTGGTTAGTACAGTCAACATTTAGAGCCAATTCTTTTAAGGTCATTTCGGGTCACCAGAGGTCATTTGAGGTCAAATTAGTTAAAACTGTTATATAGGCATGAAACTTGGTTAATACAGTGAACATTTAGAGCCAAATTTTTTAAGGTCATTTTGGGGTCACCATATGTCATCCGAGGTCAAATTAGTTAAAACTGTCATATGGACATGAAACTTGGTAAGTACAGTTTACATTTGAGCCAAATTTTTTGAAGATCATTTGGGGTCACCAGAGGTCATCTGAGGTCAAATTCGTTAAAACTGTCATATGGGCATGAAACTTGGTTAATACACTCTACATTTAGAGCCAAATTTTTTGAAGGTCATTTGGGGTCACCAGAGATCATCTGAGGTCAAATTAGTTAAAACTGTCATATGGGCATGAAACATGGTTAGTACAGTCAACATTTAGAGCCAAATTTTTGAAGGTCATTTTGGGGTCACCAGAGGTCATATTAGTAAAAACTGTCATATGGGCATGAAACTTGGTGGATACAGTCACCATTTAGAGCCATATTTTGGTAAGGTCATTTGGGGGTCACCAGGGGTCATCTGAGGTCAAATTAGTAAAATTTTGTATTGGACTCCTTACTTTTTTCTACCCCTAATTATGGTCATTTCAAAATATTATTTTATCTGTTTAGTGTTTTGTATTGCATAAATTTCCAAATTGTATGTAGGCTGTAGCAGTTTTCTATAATTGCACAAACAGAAAAAGCTTTTATATATAGACAAGAACAGTGAATGACAGAGAGTAGGTAAATGATATTGGACAGTACGACACACTTGTGCAGTATGAGAAGAGCTTTTGCGATTGAGACCCCGAGTCATACTGTTTTTCTATTGGCTAGCCTTCAAGTGTTAAATTGGGTCGAAATTTCAGTATGTGTAAATAATTTTTTTTCCTTCCTTCCGTCCCAATTTTTTCAGAGCATGTTACCGGAAACATCATTTTATTTTTATTTAGCCTTATTTATATTATGGCGTAGTACGTTTTGTGCATTGCCGTCCACAGGATATTATAAAAGAAAAATCGATTTTGCCCAAACCTGTATAATAAACACATCAAGGAAATTGGTACTTGACTTGATGAATGACTCATCGTGTTGAGCGAATTGATGATGATGATAGCGATTACGTAACGCTACGCTATGACACAAGTGTTTGTACATTGAAACGCCTACAATGTTGTATCGGTAAATAATAATTAATTTAAATGATGTTGCATGCGCCTATGCTATATTCCATGTTTTTGTTTACACCACGCCAAAGAAAGCGCCACATGCGCCGTCAGTGAGTGAGGATTGCCAAACCAGCGATTTGGTAGCCCAATTGGGCGACTTTTGAAGATTTTCCGACTTTTGACAATTTCCTGATCCATAGAAACCAATGGTTAAGAAAAAAAAATTGGGCGACTTTTTCAACATTGGCTCGCGACTTCGATCATTTCATGTCCCATAGAAACCAATGGTAAAGAGAAAAATTGGGCGACTTTTCGATTATTTGACCCGCAATTCGGGCTGAAATCTTTTGGCAACCCAGGCCGTCACTTCCCTTCAAAGTATCCACTGCAGACAGACGTGTAATTAAGGTGGTACGAAAGGCAAAATCAATTTGAGCCAAATCGGACAAACGGTTTTTGAGATAATGCTGTTGAAAGATTCTTTGTATTCTATTGTTTTTGCCAATATATTGATGAAGTTAATGAAGAAAATTGGCAAAATGTGCTCATTAATATTAATTTTGCCAATATTTTCCCAATATATTATGAATAAACCTTCATACTACTTTTACCTTTAAAATTTTGACCTGAAACTTTGCCAATGTGTCTCTATGACCTAAACCTTTAACATGTGATTTTCCGCAAATCTAATTTGCATATTTGCATAATTAATTAGCCTTAAGTATAATGCTAATTAATTATGCAAATATGCAAATTAGATGGCGGGAAAATCACATGGTAATGTTTTTAGGCCATAGAAACACATTGGCAAAGTTTCATGTCAAAATCATATAAAAAAAAAAGTAGTATGAAGGTTTATTCATAAGATATTGGTATAATATTGGCAAACATGAATATTCATGAGCACATTTTGCCAATTTTCCTCATTAACTTCAGCAATATATTGGTAAAAACAATAGAATACAAAGAAACTAAAAACATGCATATCTTGACAACCGTATGTCCGATTTCCTTCAAACAAAAACTATTTTGCTCAGTGTATTTAGCTTAACTTATTCAATCTATTCAAATGGTTCTAAATTCAGTTTCTGTTTTCCAGAAACATCGTTTGAACCCCTTAATTCAGTCAAATCGGTCTCATTCATCAACAAACATTATACATTCAACTTCTATTCAACAACTATTTCACCAGGCCAATTGTCCATGCTCCTATGTTTTCCCTTCAACCTTTACAAACCTCTACCGTCTACCTCATTTTAACTCTCTAACCTCTCACTTTCCCTTCTTACAAACATTTAACTAATTACCCCCACCCATCGACTCGCCAAATCCCCACAAGGTTCTGAACAGAAACAAAACATACATCACCCAACCTAAACCAATCAATCACAAACACCATCAATGATCACCCAAACACATGTACCATTCAGTACCAAAACAAACCACCAAAGCAGAGAACCGCGAAGCCCGAGAACCGCTCTAGTTTTATATAAGTTTGAAGAATCTATATCTAATTATAGTACCATACTCCAGGATCCCGGTCATACCACCCCTATCTGCACACTGAAAATATTCCACATACAAATGTGCACATGATAACTGAAATTTGTCTCCAGAAGTTGATGACTGATGTAAATTAAATTAGGTGGTTTTGAGGAGCGAACATCTTTTTTGGGTGCAAATAGCACTAGCTACTTTCGGGTTCTGTTGTTTTTAGTATATTATCCAGAGAGGTTGCTTCAGCATATGTGCTTGGTTCCCGGGGCTTGGTTGAATACCTCATGCTCAGTTGCTCAGCCTATGAACTGGCTAAGTCCGTAAGAGCCACAAACTGTGACTACAATCAAGTGCAAATTTCCCTGGGACACTTGTTCATATTTCGCGCCTCTGTTCAATAAAACCGGTCATATGAAGTTCACCATGTGATATTTTATTTGTATAGTTTCCAACCTATTTCAATCCCTCCCTCCCCACCAACCAATGTTGGAGCAAAAATATAGGCCATTTAAAAATGAGGCGTTTGGTATACAACATTGAATAAGGGTGCTTGGGAGGGTCATTGAACTATGAAAGTGTCCCAGCAAATTTGCACTTGATTGTATAGGGGATGCGAAAAAATAATCTATTAATATCAATAAAATCGCCATAACTCTCGAACGCGTTGCTCGATTTTCATAATTTTTTCAGTGATGTCAAGATAATTTCATTATGCATTACATGATTAGCCAATTTTAATTTTTTTTATTAAAATAAACATTTTTTGAACATCAAACCCTGCAATGCATGCATTTTTCAAGGAATATTTGACACATTGATTGCTTATATTAGAGTGGACATATAAATTCTCCTTTGGAAGAATTTACAAACATAATAAAAGCAAACCAAATAAGAAATTAAGAAAATATAGAAATAAATAGAACAGAATAATGATGTTTGTCTCATCATTGATCTTTCAAACTCATTACCCTATTTCAAATGCTATTATCGGAATGCACGTTAAACTCTTTAATATAGGCCTTCAACTACCCATCACAGACACGCTAATTCAACTTAACAATGCCATGCCAAAAAGTGTATATACAATTACACATTTTAAATGTGCTTATTATTGGTATTCAAAAATAAAAAAGAGATAAAGAGCAGGATTTAAAAGGAAACATATCGGCGACAATGAGCTTCGAACCGTAGCCCTCATGAACACAAGGCAGTAAGCAAACCACTACACCATGGTTGAGCTGTTGTTATTCATGCGAATTTATTTATAACAAGGATAACAAGAATTAATGGCCTTAATAACGGTCTACCAGAATAATATAACTTAAAAAGTAATATATATTTATTTAACATTATGGTAGACCGTGCTCATTTGGCTTAAATGGAGGAATAATTACCAATAAACATATCAAAGTTAGGAAGGTATGTATAATGTGACCGTGTATATTCAAAATATACGTTAGATAAATGCTGAATACGACCAAAACATGAGTTTTAATGAATGAATTCATTAGATCGAAGCTCAATAACACAATACAGTAGCATTGCAATGATAGGATTAAATACGCTGAAATCGAGTGCAATTGTCATCAGTCTCCGGTGGCATATAGTTACTGGCCTTGCTTCTCGCCCCCGAGATCTCGAGTTCGAATCCATGTAATGCTATTTTTCTTTCTTTGTTTTTTATTCTTTTTGTCTTTCTTTCTTTCTTTCTTTCTTTCTTTCTTTCTTTCTTTCTTTTTTCTTTCTTTTTCTTTTTCTTTCTTTCTTTCTTTCTTTCTTTCTTTCTTTCTTTTTTTCCCTTTATGTTGCCAATTTACATTTACATTTACCAATGAACTAAAGGGAAACACTTGTTTTGTTTTATGATTTTTTTGGTATTTCAGTAGGTATTTTTAACCGATTGTACTCTATATTTCCAATATGATTTAATTTTGATTAGTTTTAAATTGTTTTAAAAGTGAATTTTGAGATAATGCGCTTATAATAGCAATCATGTGTCAAATATGCCTTAAATAATGCATATATTACAGCGCTTTTGATACCTAAAAATATTTAGTTTGACAAAAATGCCAATTAAAGTAACCAAAAATGCTAATGTTATTTGTTTTAAATTAGTGAAAAAATCATGTCAATCGAGCAACGCGCTTATGAAGTTATGGTAATTTTACTGAAAGTAATAGATTATTTTTGTCTTCTTCAATACAATCAAGTGCAAATTTCCTGGGACACTTGTTCATATTTCGCCCTCTGTTCAATAAAACCGGTCATATGAAGTTCACCATGTGATATTTTATTTGTATAGTTTCCAACCTATTTGAATCCCTCCTCCCCCACCAACCAATGTTGGAGCAAAAATATAGGCCATTTAAAAATGAGGCGTTTGGTATACAACATTGAATAAGGGTGCGAGGAGGTCATTGAACTATGAAAGTGTCCCAGCAAATTTGCACTTGATTGTAGGTGCACACTGCAGCACAAATTTTTGTGTGCAATATATCTAGAGATGAACTATATTATTTTCTCCAAAATTTGATTACCAAGAATTTGGGTTTATAGATCTAAGAATGTCCTCCTCCTTTTGTGTCAGATGCAGAAAAATTAGTCACTGCAAACTGAAGATAATCATGCTAAATGTAACTGTAGCAACTATACTTTCTTCAGGCATGGGGGGTGCGGGAGTATATTAAAACGCCTCTCATGCTACACTAAAATTCCTGATGGGATCACTGTACTTCCCAGTGAAATAAAATATTAAATTTTACTTCTTCTGTTTAATTTGGTACTCAAGGCTTTGTGTTTGTTCCCTTAATATAAATAAATAATATTAGTGCTACATTTTAAATCTGTTAGGCGTTCTCTGAATAGAAATTATATATTTCTTCATTACTAAAGTCCTAATTTGAGCCTATAAATAGCATCAAACCTGTTTTCAGCAACACTTGTAAGTGCCCCACAAGCTTACAATATTAATGACTTTCTTCACCCAATACTATATTTCTTCATTGCAGGAACATTAACCTATACACCTCTGGAGCATGCAAACAATTCTGAGTCAGTTGTCACATCGGGCTATTCCAGGGGTGTATGGATTTCAAATGAAATAGCCCAGTTAGCCTACTTTCAGGGCCTTTATATCACCCTGTCAACACTCATTAATTGTTCAAATAGATTTGACACAAACGCTCTATTAGGATAGATGTGTTGGCAGTCGTGTGATGTTCATAACACAGTACGTACATGGTATGCGGGACGGCCATACACGCATAAGGACCGTGCCGTAGCACGACTTATGGACTGACATGCATTGGTGAGATTGGCGCTGGTAGTAAATTCCAATTTTCTTTGCTTTGGCTCAAAATTAAAAGAGGACATATCTGACAGTAACATAAGCTAACATTTTATGTAAAAGATATACTAATCTATTTTTATGGAAATGTTACAATATGGCAGTAAAACCAACATTTCATGAAAAGAAATATTAATCTATTGTTATGGAAATGTTACAATATGGCTTTAATGTTAAAATCAAAATGAATTAATTTTCTGAAAGTTTTCAGAGTTACTTTAAACCTTACATGTAAATGGTTACTTACAAAATCCCTAAAAAATCCTCCCATATCCTGCAATTCTTGAAAGATGTCATTGCACTTCACAGTGAAATAAAGTATTTATTTTTATTAATTTTTAAACTATTTTATCTATTTCTTAACAAGCGATCAATGTATATCAAATGAAACAATTAAAAAAAAACCTTTAACACTTAAATTCCATCACACTTTCATTATACATACTATACTTGGCAAATATAAAATTTCTCTATAAATAAATTATATTTGTGACATACTTTCAAATGTAGTCTTTCTTATGGAGATATATATCTGATGGAATATTGACAATCTATTCTCCCCAGCAAATATCTGTGTCTGGTTCATGGAATTCACATGAGAACACCAACTCCCTCAAAAGCTAACTATCATGCCTACTGATCTTCTTGAACAAATTATTCACACAAAGCCCCAAGTTATATTATGAGATATTTACAGAATTTAAAAGCACCTCTGTTCCTTATTAATGAATACCTGTTGTATCTATATACACCAGGCACAAAAAAAAACTCGTCAGTTATATTCATCCTTGCTGATAATATTGGATTATTCTGAAATATACATTTTGTTAATTGGACTTTGCTTTCTCATTTGACACCCTGTTCGTGAAAACGAACAAGAATTGACCAAGATATGCGCCTCCAAAGCCTCAAACCCCAAAATCAAAAGTTGCATTTTCAACGATTTTCAATGGGAATGCATCGTTGTATTGCACACAAGCAACTCGGGCCAATCAATAAAACACACAGTGTAACAGGCACAATTAAATCGTTAAAATTGCAACTTTTCATTTTGGGGTTTGAGAGTTTGGAGGTGCATATCTTGGTCAATTCTTGCTCAATGTTCACGAACAGGGTGTCAAATGAGAAAGAAAAGTCCAATTAACAAAATGTGTATTTCAGAATAATCCAAAATTATCAAGTTATTGAACAGCAAGGATGAATATAACTGACGATTCTTTTTGTGCCTGGTGTATATTCAATCCATTTGTATCTGAATATTCTCAATTTATTATCACATGAAATGTAATTTGTTCTGATCCAATCAGCCTAATGTTGCCGCTAATAGAATTGACCTATGAGAAAATAGAGGCTAACATGATGATGATGTCAACTTACTGTCAAGAGAATTTAAAATTTGTCACATATCATGAGCATTGATCTAGGTTCTAGCAAAGGAATATTGTTGGAATCATTTGATTTTTGCAAAATATCTACTAGGCCACAAAAACACCCCACCATTTTAAGGGCCTGACCAACCCAGATTTTGCATTTTGGGATACTTTTTTTAAAACTTTATGTTAAAATCATGCAAAATTAACCCTTTCTTGGCCAAAATTGATTGATTTTGACTTGATTTTGATGTTTTTCAAAACTTTTTTGCAAAAATAAAATCATAATTTCTTTTCAAATTTTTTAAGCTTTCTGTGATATTTAAGGGTCATTTTAACCTCCAGAAAAAAACCTACTTGAAAAGTTCATCCGCCTGTGTAAAACAGGGTTGTTTGTAAACATTTCTTAAAATTCATGAGCACCAAATTTCATTCTCACAAACAATTTTATGCAGATTTGGTGGAGTCATACTAAAATTCAAACCCGTTCAAAACAGTTATCACCTGGATATTTGTTATTTTATTTATTTATTTATTTATCTTTTGATTGCTTGCAGCTGGCCTGCAATTTTATGCAGATTTGACGGAGTCATACTAAAATTCAAACCTGTTCAAAACCGTTATCACCTGGATATTTGTCATTTCATTTATTTATTTATTTATTTATTTATTTTTTGATTGCTTGCCTGCTGTTTTATGCACATAGATAGTTAATATTTGTATAATTTTTAAGTTAAATTCATATGTTATAAATTAAATTTGGTAGTTTACGTGTGAAGTACATTGAGGAATCTGTGATTCACAATGCGCTATACAAATGCTGTTTTATTATTATTGTTATTATTATATGCAGCACTAAGGGTATGAACAGATTTTTTAACACATGCATGCGATTACAATAACCAATAACCACATGCATGCGATTACAATAACCAATATTCTGCACATGGGTTGATCAAATGGAGTCTCAAATATTGATGAATATTTATATATCTACTTGTTGAGTTAGTATTAAAGACTTGTTCAGCAGGTGCCAAATAACATGGAATCTGTCATCCTATATTGGAAATAATCTTTCAAGTTGGTATTAGGTTGCTGCTTTGACAGGTTCATAATACAAGCAGGTTGAAGCAACAATTTTATCATTGGGCTATTCCCGTTGAAAACCATACACCCCTATAGAAGATGGTACCTTACTCGCCCACACAGGGGTGTAGATTTCAAATGGAGTTGCCTATCCAGGTAACTCCATTTGAAATCATACTCACTGTGTGGGAGATTAATGTAATGTACTCTAAAGGGGTGTGTGAATTTCAAATGGAACAGCCCACTTGGTTAGGTTGTTTAACTGTATACTGAGAAGGTTTGCCTATTCTAAAACCAATCTAAAACCTCATACTTTTTAGGTGATTTTATTGGTGAGATTCTATTTAAATAAGCAACTCAATCTCTGACAATGCCATTTGCTGCACACAGACTGTAAATGCGATGTGATCAAACATTTCACTTCATACCAAATATGTTGTTCATATGTACAGACTTTTAGTTGAAATTTATCATAACATTAATCATTACATTACCATTCGGGAAAAGTGATTCAAATCACTCTCTAGACTGTCGGATGCACATGCTTGCGGAAAACTTTGCAATAAAAATCCTTGAAAGGGATATAGTTTGTCCTGGTCTGTTGGACAGAAATTATTGTAACTATACAATCTTGTTTTTGAGGGAGGATAAGCATGGCAAGTCAATTTTTTTATTTAATATTTTCTTTATATGTGACACAATCTGCTCCATGGGGGCCAAAGGAGGCATTTTTGAAAAATGAGTTACTGTAATTATTACCATATACAAACATTGGGCAATCTAGACTGGCCCCAGTCTCGGTTCGGTTCCATCTCTGGATAATGTAACAATAAATAATTACGTAATGCCCTATGAAAAAAAATGCCAACTCCCCCCCCCCCCTTATTTTCTTCAATGCCAAAAACCCATTCCTCTTCATCCACAAATCGACGCCACTAATTACACCCACCACAGTCAACCATGCAGCAATATAGAAATATACTCAGTATTATAAGTGAACGCGAAAAGTCCATTGAGCGCTGATTCCGAGACTGGTCCAATCTGTTAGAGATCTCACTTCCAAATATTCGTTCAACGGCACGGTGATTCCGATGTCAATTACGTAAAGCCCCGCCCCAGTTTCAATTCAAATATGGTAGCACAAAGCTATGCGCGGGATGTGACGAAGATCGGATGGGACACTTGTCAACAACTGAGAGGTATTGAGCTCAAGTGGCACGCGTCTGATAGACCCATGGTACAGCGCAATAATAAAAGGCAACCACTGACTCGGACTTAGGCCTATTGTCCATATCGCGTACATTATCGCGTGCGGTTTGGAAATGTTTGCACATTATTTAGCTAGGGAAGCCTTTTCAAATATCCCCGCGCGGCCAAGCTGCGTTGATTGGTCGGATACAATATCGTTGTTTAGTCGCTACACAAACGTTAATGTAGTGAAAACATGGACGTGGTATATAGAAAGATTGCGTGACTCCAAATCCGTAAAAGTGAACTTCCAGCAGTTTGTGGGAGCTGGAAGTCAAATTGCCTACAGACTGGGAGGGTCCGTGTATTGGGTTGATTTTTAATGCTATGTAATCTACATTACCAGTCGTTCTCCACGGACCCGAGGGAGGGTCTATGGGCAATCATATACTGAAAACACCAAAGGTCTAGCATACTTGGTTCTTAAGTTATGAGATTTTGTGATGTGTATTTTCTTATGTATTTTCTTGTTTTTTCCTCCATATTTTTCTCAATTTCAAATTTGGTGCCTTTGGCCCCATGGACCAGATCGTGTCACATATAATGTATTAATAATAATAGGCTTTGTTTCAAAAGAAGGGTGTACAAAAAATGTTCCTTTATATCAAGCAAAAAGGGGCGTTTGAAGGCCCAAAAAATTGACACTTCGTGATAAAATGGGGTTTATTTAAAACAAAACACAAAAAGGGGGTGTTTTCAATTCCTTTTCACAAGCATTTGTATCCGATAGTTTATAGAATGATGGGGCCCGAGTGTGTGGTTCCTTTGCATCTATTAGAACACACAAATTCCCATGAGTGTGTCTCTGACTGTCGGTATTTACAAACACATTCACACACATACAAGACACAAAGAGCATATACTTTCATACAAATATTAAATTAATGTACTCATACAGGTTTGGAATATAATGAAGCTCCAGGCATTAAAATGTAATGGAACCATTTTGCAGTAATAACACCAATAGAGATTTGTATATAAAGCCTTTGTATCATTGACATTTATCCGAAACAAAATTGCAGATGTTTTTCAATAGTATACTATGATAATCAGGCGTACATACATTCATTTTGATTTTATTGGAAATTTTATTTAATACTTAGCCTTACAGTAAAGTTCATGGCTTTACATTAAAATTTTGAAAACTCATATAATGATCCTTTTTTACAGTCATTTGTACTGCTAAATGGCTCATTATAAAACAAAAATCGTAACATCCACAACCTGTTTTGGGGCAGAGTTTGTTTAGGGTTTAAGGTTTAGGGTTATGGTGCAGTGTTCTGGTCTACGGCAAAGTGGTTCGTGCGCATGACCAATATGGCGCATTTTGAGATCGCTCCATAAAATTTTGGTTTTTATCTTAGTTTGTGTGGTTTTCTCCACCCAATCGTCATCCCTTGGTGTTTACCATCTTTACCAAGCCTTGCCGTGGATTCGACGTATTTAGATTATCCCACCATTTCCGTTGTATCAATTCCCAACTGCTGTCTACTGCTACCTACAATTAGACTGCCGAATTTGGAAGCATTTCAATCACCTACTGTAGCGATCGATCGGATAGTGTAGAGAGTGCTGCAAAACAGGTAGGGCACTATTGTTGCCAATGTTTATGTTTGAGAGAGAGACTGTATCCCTGTCTATACCAACCCTTGTTACCAATCCTGCCATCCTTCATCCTCCATCCTGGTGTGCTCCCTGTTCACCCTCCATCCTTCAACACCTGTTCACCCTCCATCCTACAGCCAACCAACCTGCTGTGTTGTGATTGTGTGTGTGTTGTGATTGATTGATCAATGTTGCTTACATTTATACATGCCTGTAGTAATGCAATTATGGACCATGTGTATAATCATGTATGAAATCCTCATGAACTGATCTTAATCTTGATCTTTTTAATGTATTATTAAATGATGGACATGTGTCATGGACATGATGTTGAAAATCATAATGTCATCCACCATGTTGTTAACCGTATACCATGTATATAGACTTACCTTACGTATTATCCTGGGCCTCCTGTTAACCATCTTGAAAGCAGGTGACATAGAGAGCAATCCAGGCCCAAGGTTACCCAGGTACCCATGTGGTGAATGTAGAAGAGCATGCACTGACTATAAAGGTGCAAAAGCAAGTATCTTATGCTAAGAATGTAACACCTGGTTCCATGCTGACTGCATTAAAATGTCTGAAGACATGTTCTCCTGCATGGGCAGATCTGACTTACCATGGGAATGCACTAGCTGTGGCTTGCCAAATATATCAGCCAGCTTGTTTGACTCCATCATTGGAGATTGTAGCATCGACTCGTCAGCCTCTGGAGATGTGTTTGACCGCAGCAAGCGTAGTTCAACAGGCAGCTGTAGTTCTTCAGAGCCAGGATCTCCATCTGCTCAATCATCTCCAGCAAAACCATCTGCTAAAGCGAGCAACACTGGTTCTAACCTTCGTACCCTCACCATTAACTTCCAAAGTTTGTACGGTAAGAAGGAGGAGTTTTGGAGCCTTGTAGATGCCACCAAACCAGATATTATATATGGTTGCGAAACCTGGTTGAAACCTGATATGAGCAAAGGTGAAATCTTTCCACCAGGCTACAACCTGTACAGAAAAGACCGTAAACATGGCTGGGGAGGAGTTCTGCTTGGTGTCCATTCTAGCTTAATCAGCCAACAACTCCAGATTGAGTCCGAAGCAGAGTTCGTAGGTGCCAAAATCATCAGTGGTAAACAAAACATCATCATTGGTGCACTGTATCGCCCCCCTAGCAGCAAACAGCCTTACATGAATGTCTTAAACCAGGTTATTGAGGAAATATGCGTTTCCAACCCAGGTGTGGCAGTATGGATTGCAGGTGATGCCAACTTACCTGACATTGATTGGGCTACAGACCGAGTCGTCGGCCACCAGTATCCACTTGAATTAAATGAATCCTTCCTGCAGATGCTGGCTCGCACTGGAATGGAACAGCTTGTTGACTTTCCAACCCGTAATGAAAGTATTCTTGACATCATCATTACCAATCGACCCTCTCTAATCAACCGCTGTGAGGGGTTGCCAGCTTTGGGCGACCATGACATTGTGTATGCTGATTGGAATGCTCAGGCCAGCAGAGTGAAACCATCCCGTCGCAAGATCTTCCTGTGGAATCATGCTGATTTTGACTTGATCCGTCAGGAGACCAAGGAATGGGCAGACAAGTTTGTCTCTCGCAACACAACATCTACTCCAGTGGAACTGTTATCCAGGGATATTGAACAGTATCTTCAGAAAACACTCCATGACAGAGTACCTTCCAAGCTCAGCTCCACCAGATTCAACCAGCCATGGTTTAACACCTCTACCAAACGGATCTGTCGAAGGAAAGCAAGGGCTTTCAAGAAAGCTAGGAAGACAAACAGAGACCGTGATTGGAGGAGATTTAGGCAATTGAAGAAGCAGAGCCAAATTACCTGTCGTCAGGCCTACAACAAGTACCTTACTGACATAATACGCAGTGAACCTGGTGCAAGTAGAAGACTGGGGGCCATTATCAAAGCCAAGCGTTGTGACCAAGCTGGTATTGCTCCTCTGAAAGAAGGCAACCATCTCTTCAGTGACCCAAAGACCAAGGCCAATCTGCTGAATCGCCAATTTGCATCAGTTTTTACCAAGGATGATTCATCAACTCTACCTGATCTTGGACCCAGCTCTCATCCACCAATGAATGGTATCCAGATCACCAATCAAGGTATTGTCAAGTTGCTGAAGAATCTTAACCCATACAAGGCTTCTGGTCCTGACGGCGTGCCTGCCAGACTTCTGAAGGAAACTGCGGAAGAGATCGCTCCAGCCATCTGCCTCCTCTACCAAGCATCCCTCGACCAAGGATCTGTCCCATCTTCGTGGAAGAAAGCACTGGTAGTTCCCATATTTAAGAAGGGCAGCCGATCGTCACCAGCAAATTATAGACCTATATCTCTCACCGCCATTCTGTGTAAGCTATGCGAGCATGTGGTCCATAGTGCAATAATCAACCATCTGTCTGAACAAAAGATCTTGTCCGATGCACAGCATGGCTTCAGAAAGAACAGATCATGCGACACACAGCTAATCCTGACTATCAACGATCTGGCCAAGGGGATCGAAGAAAAAGGGCAAACAGACATGATATTGTTGGACTTCGCTAAAGCCTTCGATAAGGTTTCACATAGGCTTCTCCTACACAAACTCCAGCACTACGGCATACGTGGACCTACTCTTCAATGGGTTACGGACTTCCTCAGCCACCGTACACAGCAAGTTCTGGTTGATGGCCAAATCAGCACTCAAGCCAATGTGTCGTCAGGCGTACCACAAGGCAGCGTCCTGGGACCTTTGCTCTTCTTGGCATTCATCAACGACCTTCCGGACTGCGTAAAGAGCTCGACAACCCGCCTGTTTGCTGATGATACTGCACTGTACAAGAGGATATCGTCCCATCATGATGCTTCCTTACTACAAGAAGATCTCAATGCTTTGCAGAAGTGGGAACACACATGGCTTATGCAATTTCATCCAGCCAAATGCCAGGTGGTGCGTGTTACCAAGAAGCGGAAACCAATCACCTTCTCCTACAGCATCCATGGTACCACTCTTGAAGAAGTGTCATCTGCCAAATATCTTGGTCTCAACATAGACAACAAGCTGAGCTTCAACGACCATGTAGACATCACCACCAAAAAGCAAATTCCACCGTGCATTTCTCCAGCGCAACTTCTACCACAGCAGTCGGAGGATTAAGGAGGCTACGACACGACTTATGTAAGACCTACTACTGAGTATGCAGCTGCAGTATGGGACCCTCACACTCAAAGAAACATCAAGAAAGTGGAACAAGTCCAGCGAACCAGTGCCAGATACGTTACCAACACCTACGACCGCAGATCAAGTGTTACCCCCTGCTGAGTGAGCTCCAGTGGCCATCTATACAAAGTAGACGTCGCCAAAGCCGGCTAACTATGCTCTACAGGATTCCCTCCGATCTGGTTGACATCAGCTGGAAAGATCACGTCACTGAAGCAACATCCAACACCAGAGGTCATAACTCCCGCATCTGGACGCCATATTGCAGCTCGCAAGTGTACCTATCTTCCTTCTTCCCACGCACAAGTAGGGATTGGAATTCCTTAAAGAAGGATCCAGCAGCCTTCCCAACACTCAATGCCTTCAAGATGGCATTGAGGGACGGCTCCATCTAGACAGCAGACAGCATCAAATTTTTTAATCAGCACTTCACTGTACATTTTTTGCACCTGTGATCTCTTGTCTGCGTCATATGTCTGCGCACCCACCACTCTGCAGTGAGTAATCTTCTTTTCAAGAAGCCTTCACTATAACTGGAAGAAGAAGAAGAAAGGTTAGGCTTACATTTAATGTTAGTGCCAGGGTGCAAAGGGTATATTCATTTGAAGAAAAATCTCTTTGCTAATGCAATCACCATCTCAAGAATCCCACACCCACCTTAAGAACATTTATGATATAAAATTGGATCGATTGAGCCCATATATATTGGTCGAGCTATGAGTTTTAAAATATTGGATGAGACATATTTAAAACTCATAGCGAGACCAATAAATATTGGGCGTAAAGCATCCAATTTTATCATGTGTTGGATCCAATATTTTCACACACTTGGGTTCATCAAAACATGATAATGTATTCAATTGAAAATTTCTTGTACAACACGTAAGAAAATTACTGTTGGCAAACATGATTCCAGTAGCTTTACACTATACTTGATGGTGCTCATCTTCATTTTCAAACCCCATCAAACCCCGTTGAATTCCCAGTTTATAGTTCGCTCCAAATAAAGTAGGAATTATAAGGCTGTTGTTACTATACCTGTAAAAGAAGACCTACATTTTGTGCATATTTGTCCTATTTGTACAACTCATGTTGCAAAGTATGAAGAAATTGACACATGTACATTCTTTATCTATAATTCTCAAGTGTATAAGAGTGATTTATATTCATTTTGCAGCACCCATTATATAGCGCTATTGATATCAATCTGTAATGTTATGAGGCCTGTCTATTGCGTGATGATCAAAATGTCACTAATTGGGCTATTCCAAATGAAATCCATACAGCCCCTCTCTTCCAACATAGGGAGTGTGAATTTCAAATCCATGGGGTTAATCCATTTGAAATCTACACCCCCTGTGAGGGAGATGAAGATCATGCCCTCCATAGGGATACATGAATTTCACCTAGAATAGTCCAATGGGTTTAAAGACTTACTTCAAAGCTAAAGAGCCTTGTTTAATGTTAGTAGACATCTTTGGGGGACTACAGACCTGTTTAAGATTGTCAGAAAATGGAAATGTCTACAATCATTAGTATTTCCCATGTAAAGTCAAATCTACCTAACTCAGATGGATGTAGCGAGCCAGGCATGTAAACTATATTTATATACAACACTTTCATAGTCAATTTTGCTTCTAGTTACACCTCCAGGTTGGTTGCACAAGCACTCTCATTTTATAGATAACTAAAATGCTTTCTGAATTTAGCCAATGCCCTCCTAAAAACCTTGTACTCATTTGAAGTTTTCTACAAAGGGTCTTGAACATCTATACACAGAGTATTAAGGCAAAAATGTAGCATGCATTTGTAAAGCCTGTTGTACACTCCATTATCACAGCATCCTGTGATATCCTGCAATGTTGCTGAAATGGCCTCCTAAAAACCTTGTATTCATTTGAAGTTGTCTACAAAGGGGTTTGAACATCTATACACAGAGTATTAAGGCAAAAATATGTGTAAAGCCTGTTGTACACTCCATTATCGCAGCATCCCGTGATATCCTGCAATGCTGCTATACTGTTTTCTATCGCAGCACTGCGAGATGAAATTGAATCATACTCCATGCAATGTATCGCTATCAATAGTAAGGTGTTCCTGTTGGCCCTACAGCATGATAGCTCATGCTTTTGCTGAGGTCATTATGAATGTGGAGTATACATCAGGCATAACACACTTTGGAGTGTCAAAGAAAGCGACAATACTTACTTGGCTTTGGGCCCCAATTCTTCTACAAATGACAGGTGACTGACTTCAAGAAATTCAAGCTACAAGGATGTAAAACCAATAAAAGAGGAGGAGAGATAATACACACCAAAGGTTAATAACACATACAGGCATACACTCTTATGTAGGATCACAAAATATATGGGGTGGGGTGGGGAGGCAAGAAAGTTGTAAAAGGAAAGCTGCCTTTTTGGAATTTGTTTGAAGAAAAGGTGGGGAAGTTTGCAGAGTAATGGTATGGTGTAATGTATTGGTAGTTACTGATTGCTATAAAATGATGGGAGTAGGGAGATCACCTGAATATAGAAGTATTATCCATAATTGTTAGCCAACCCTCAAAACAGACCTGATGGTGGCAACTTGCAAAATTGCTGCACTAAGTGGCATAACTATAAAGAAACCCTTTATAGCCTAAATTGTATAATAATTTGTATCTAAATGGCAAAACATCACTTTTTGAATCATTGATGGCAAACTACGACTAGAGACCCTTAATGTTGCATAATGAATTGATGATATGGCCAAAAAAATGAATGGATACCTTATTTCTCATTAGTCATTTGCATAGCAAAAAACAGACACCTTTTTGTCATTTTTTTAAGTGCTAGTCTGATTGAGCCACTAGCTTATCAGGAGAAACATCACTGAAATGCTGCAAGTAACACCTGAATTTTCAAACTGAGTTATCTAAAGACAAAAAAATTATTCACATGTTCACTAGTATTGACACACACAAGCAGTGATCAGACAAAACACAATACCTCTGAAAGATGGGACAAGTCCATATTCGCTCTTATCCATATGTATCTATGTGATTTTAATCTCAATTCTGGACTATTTTTCTCGTTTCCATCCAGCATATTGGTAATAGTATGGTAATAAATCAAATGGCAGCTATTTTCCCTACAACTTACCTTAACAGAATATACCAGAAAAAAATGTCTTATATTTCAAATGCACAGCTCTCAGTCTGATTAAACCCCCTTAAGAACATTGGATCTGATACATAACACCAACCTATTACACTGAAACGTATTAGCTGTTGCATTTACCTTACTGTTCTATTTTTATACACAACCAAATTGTGTATTCATAACCTAACAGTTGTCATAATGACATTTTAAGTGACCGATTGTCAAATTAATATTTAAAATCTACATCACTGTGAGATTCGGCCAGCTTGATCAAATTTCAACTTTACTATCTGCTGGCTATTCCAAAAAACATAACACCTTGATATTTTTTTGCAAACAAGAAACTTCTAGACTTTCAACATAAGAATCACCATCACGAATGTATCTTTAACCCTAACCCTACCCGTGGTTTTTGTGCTATCGGAAGGGAAAGAAGGAACGAAAAAGGAGAGAAGATGAAGAAGAAAGTCACTTGGCACCCCCGGGATTCGAACCTCGGACCCCTCGCATGCCACGCAGAAGATCCCTGGCATGTAGTTACACAGGTGACGTTGGCCCGGCCAACGATTCCCTGGGTATATATGACTTGGTCTGATTGCGTCATCAAGTCCCGTGGAATGCATGCACACAGAGTGGTTTTAATAGTGAGCTTTAGTGAGTCCTAGTTGGGTTAGGGTTAAGGAGTAAATTTCAAATTGGAAGTACATAGAATTTTGGAAATACATATGTTTTTGTACTGTAGAGTTTTAATTTGATGAGTGGTTTCTTATTACATGTAAGTAATTATCTAGGACATATTTCCACAATCAAAATTCCTGTATTTTCTTATTCTCATCTAGACTAAGATGACCTTTTATTAGATTTAACAAAGCAAAAGCAAAAACAAAACCAATACTAAGTAACTATCTACTAAATTGATCCAAACATATTAATGTTTTAAACAGTAAACAGTAATGGATGATGGATCTGGGGTAAATTTTGTGATTTTCTCCCCCGGGGGAGGGTAACTCCCATTGTGGCCTGTACACCATTCGTGATAATCAACTTTTGAAAAGCACCCCAAACAAGGATTTAACCCTTGGCTAAAACAATACCCTAAACAGGTAACACGTGCCTGTTTTCACACCCTAAACAGGAATTTTATTCCTTGCATCAAATTTCATACCCTAAATTTCATTTTTCGCATCCATATTAGCAATTGCAAGTTTGCTACACGTTTTGCCAATTTTTCATGTTTTTAACACCCTAAACACGATACGCGCGTATTAGGGTGGGGCGAAAAACACCTTTTTTCTCGGATCGACTTGGAACTCTCGGAGAATTTTACTAGGAATGCGATACTACTATTGTGCTAAAATATCAGTAAGATCGAGACATGTTTAAGCCCAGGCAGTAGATTTTCACAAAATCCCTACTTATTCACCATTTCTTACTGTATAACTCTGTATAGAGAAATCAGTAGAAACAACCTGGGAAAAGTAGGCATTGAGATGACATCATAGCCAATATTAAACAACTTCGGTAGTTTGTATAGACCCTCCAAAACATCACCAAATAGCAAGCAGTCTCCAATTGGTTACCATTATTTTTTGCTAGAGACCGGTATTTAGTTAAATATTGATGATATTTGAGTTGCTAAATTAAGGGGTAGGGGTAGCATTATGGAGCATTTCCCCAGTTCTACTGAGTCAAATTTCACAATCTTGGTCTTGTTGGGTAGATATGAACTGCAAAAGTACAAACAATACATGAGATATGAATTTAGAGCAGCTCTGACATGACCAGGGGTTAAAGGGTCATGTGATGCCTGATTTGTAGTAATTTTCAAGGCTGTGTGACCTTTTGACCTCTGGTCAAGACATGGATAGCCGAAAATCATATAGCATTTATTTTTGGCGATGCTGCAGGTCATATATGTGCAATAATACCGCATTTGGGAAATTTGACTGAGTAGAACTGGGGAAATTCTCCATAATGCTACCCCTACCCCTTAATATAGCAACTCAAATATCATTAATATTTGACTTACATGCGTGTCTAATAGCAAAAAATAATGGTAACCATTGAAGACGGCTTGCTATTTGGTGATGTTCTAGAGGGTCCAAACAAACTACCCAAAGTGTTTAATATTGGTTAGGATGGCATCTGAATGCCTATTTTTCCCAGATTGTTTCTACTGATATCTCTATATAGAGTTATACAGTAAGAAATAGAAAAAAAGTAGGGATTTTGTGAAAATCTACTGCCTGGGCGAAACATGCTCCGATATTACTGATATTTCAGCACAATACTAGTATGTACCCCAGTAAAATTCTCCGAGAGTTCCAAGTCGATCCGAGAAAAAGTGTTTTTGGCCCACCCTAGCGCCAGATCGTGCCTACCCTAAAAAAGTACCCTTTTCACATGTTTTTATTATCGCGGATGGTGTACAGGCCACAATGGGAGTGAACCCCTGAGTTTTCTCCACATTGATTGTTACAGAAACATGGGTTCTCTCAAAAACCTGAGATTTTAATGCCATAGAAATATCATGCTTTACAATATCTATCGCCGCAATATTGCTGTTTGCTTTTAGCAATAAAAAGTACAAGAAAAAGAATCTCTGAATAAAAGAAACAAAGATGTGATATACTTACTGTCTTTGGGTGATTTCTATACACTGGGTTTGCTACTAGTGACTGGAGATATCTTTCTAATTGCAACTGTATAAACAAATAAAGGAAAAACCAAACAAGAAAAGAATGTTGAGAATAAATTATGAAGACTTACAAGTTTAATCTACTGTCACAATAGTATCATAGAATTTCATCTACAAGCATTATATACCTAAATGAGTGTATTTTGACTAACGAGACGAAAGGCAGCCAAACTCCATAAAACATTATTTGGAGTTTGAGCAACTATATTACTGATACAGGTGGCTGTACAAATATATTATTGTAAGACCAATCTAGACTATTGTAATGTTTTATGGTGGGTGTCTACCATTTGTCTCTTTCACCAAAAAAACATTCATTTAGAGGCATATATGCTTGAAACCAGAATTCTATAGTATATTATTTTCTGACACATTTGAACCATTTGCCTTTCATCCCATTCCATGAAAAGGAAGGCTTGACACTCCTATGAAAAGCTAATAACTGTCAAAATAAACAAGACAGAAAATCTAATGGACATGCAAGTTTGTTATGTATTAAATATGTTGACCTTAAATACATGTAGAAAAGGGTCCAAGACCAGGGGCATATCTGGGCAATTTTATGGAGGGGTCAAGTTTTTTCGCTATTCATAAGAGCATGTGATTAATATTATGGGTCCATCTAAACATGCCAAGTATTGCAACATCCAATACAAGGTGTAATTTTTTCTCTTTCTCCTTTTCTTCTGTTCTCCCTTTCATAATTTTCAACACTTTTTCTCCTTCATTGTTCATTTTCTCTCATTTTCAATGGAGGCCTGTCTGTTGGATACCCTAGAAAGATACACAAGTGTCAGACACCAATGGACCACATCAGTATGTCTTTATTTATAAATGATACACTATTTTGATCTATATACAATACATTGCTGACATTATTTATGTGATTTTGCAATAAATAAAGCATATCAATCATTATTCTTAAACAGGGTCTCAGCTCGAAATTGAGATTTGCCCATGATAGACCTCTACAGCCTATTTGGGGTTTAAAGAGTTCAAATATATATACACCAGGCACAAAAAGAAACTCGTCCGTTATATTCATCCTTGCTGTTCAATAACTTGATAATTTTGGATTATTCTGAAATATATATTTTGTTAATTGGAGTTTTCTTTCTCATTTGACACCCTGTTCGTGAAAAACGAACAAGAATTGACCAAGATATGCGCCTCCAATGCCTCAAACCCCAAAATCAAAAGTTGTAATTTTAACGATTCAATTGTGCCTATACACTATGTGCTTTATTGATTGACCCGTGGTGCTTGTGTGCAATACAACGATGCGTTCCCATTGAAAATCGTTGAAAATGCAACTTTTGATTTTGGGGTTTGAGGCATTGGAGGCGATATCTTGGTCAATTCTTGTTCGCTTTTCACTTAACAGGGTGTCAAATGAGAAAGAAAACTCCAATTAACAAAATATATATTTCAGAATAATCCAAAATTATCAAGTTATTGAACAGCAAGGATGAATATAACTGACGAGTTTCTTTTTGTGCCTGGTGTATATGTCTTGTTATGGCTTTGTTTTGCAAAGCTGGTCTACTAAAAAGGTCAACAGCCTTTATCAATACCTACAATTATAATGCAGCATCTGTCAAAGGCATTAATTTTGCCCGTCCCAGGAGCAAACTCCCTGTCTAAAATGATGGCCAGACCAGTGGCTAGCTAAGACACTGTTCTTAAAGCAGTAATGTTGTGCAATGTGTGATTTCCCTTTAACATCTTTAAAGGCTTCCTGGATGTCACTGACACCACACAGTACAATTATCACTGGCTTACTATAAGTTAATAAGTGGGAAGTATGGACAACTCTTCAAGTGCTCTAATAAAATATATAAAAATGTATTTAAATACCACTGGAAGATAGAAAAATAGAAAACTTACATCCAGCAATTAAATCAAATGAACTAAATCACCACACTTGTCACACTATTTTTCTCTATCATTGAACATATAACTCAATATTATAAAATATCAAAGGTGAATTTAGAAATAAGGTGCTGGTTGCAGATCATGGGATGTGAATATTATAAAGTGGAAATTTTCATTTTTGCACAAAAAAATCCTCTCTTACAGTAATTTATTTGTAGTGATTTTGTATATAAAATGTGCAAAAGTTTAGGGATCTAAAATGAGCGCTTATTGTGTTTCGACAGTATTTTTGTGGGACATGAGAGCACCTCAGACCTATCGAATTGCATTCTGAATACTGAAGCATGTCTATCTGGTATCAAATAATTTTCATTTTTTGAAAATCACAATATAATACAAATTTTATGACAAATTATAAAAATTTGATATTTTTCAAATTTTTGATATATAACAGTCCTCGAAGTAAATTATATAAATCTATATGACATATTCTTAAAGTGTATGTAGCAGGGAGGAAAAGCCGATGGTCAATTGAAAATTTTGACTTTTCATATTGAAGATATGGAAAAAAAAAAAAAAAAGACCTTTTTTTTTTTGGTGTTTTAAAAAAAAAAAAAAAAAATTCATATCTTCAATACGAAGGTCCAAATTTTCAATTGATCATTGGCTTTTCATCCCACCTACATACACTTTAAGTATAAATCATCAGATTTATTAAGTTTACTTCAAGTACTGTTAAATATCAAAAATATCAATTTTTAATGATTTGCCTATGTAAAATGTGTATTAAATTATGTAATTTCAAAAATCAAAATTATTTGATATCAAATGACATTCTTCGTATTCAGAATGCAATTCGATATGTCTGATGTGCTCTAATGTCCCACAATAAATACTGTCCAAACGCTCATACCCCAGCCCTTAAATATCTATAAATCATGGTATTTATATACGAGTAGATATTCATAGTAGTGGTAGATAAATGTATTAATGTTTGGATAAAGTAACTTAGTCTAGCCTATATCACATACAGATAATGGGGGCTTGGTGTACAGCAGCCTAAGACTTTCACTCATAATCACAAGGTAGCTCGAGGTCATGGGTTCAATTCCCTGTGGCGCCAACGTGTTAGGCAAGGCTCTTCACTCCTGTTGTCTCTCCCACCCAAGTGTAAAAATGGGTACCGACTTGATTCAATGCTGGGAAGGTAACAGACTTAAAGCAGTGGATGTGTAGCGATCTCCAACAGCAACATTTTGAGAGAGATGGACACTAGCGTACTTGAGTCTGTAAATACAGGTTTACCTTATAGGGCAAACATAAAATGTTGGGACAATGTGCACTGCACGCGTAGCAAAAATGTTTTATTTTGTACTATTTTGGCCCATGATTGGGGTGAAAATGACTTATTTGCGCCAATGGATGTATTTTATATTATTTAGGCCCATGATCAGGTGAATTTTGGTGGAAAATGAGCTCCTACTTGCCCCTTTTCCTTTCCTTTGCCTTGATGATTTTTTTCCTTTCATTTTTTTGTCAGAGGGGTACTTTTCTCTTTTATTTTTTGTCAGGGGGCACTCTGCCCCCTGCTGACTTCACTACTAATCCATTTACCTTTAAATACACCCAATATCTTTCAATGCAATTGTATAAATATTTAAATTATAAGATTCTGAGTTATAGTCATGACCAGCTAAAGTTATTCAATCACCTATGTATTCCAAACAATATAATACAAAAGTATAATACATAAGTCTATCCATTGAATTACACACAGCAAATAACAGTGCTTGTCACGACGCATTTTCGTGATGACTCAATAGAAAACCCAATGTACTAAAATATCAAAGGTGATTCTAGTAACTATAACTGTAGCAAACGTTATGTTTCTAGCACTTAAGCATTTTACAACATATTTATGTGCAAATTATACTGCTATTGTGTATTTAGAAGAATAATAAAACTAAGAAAGAGGACTAATAATAATTAGAGATTTAATTATGTTTCACCATTGTTCATCACCATTTAACAACAATGTGTCCGTGTCATATGTGTGGTTTACTTCAATACAATATACTCTTTTCAAGCAAAGTAAACCATGCAGATGTGAGTTGTTAAATGGTAATGAACAACAGTGAAACATGATTGAATCCCTTTCAACAACGAAAACAAGCTTCCATTCTTTTTTCCAAATTATTTAGGTCTTTCCTAGGTGGGATGGTTCTAGAGGTGAATTTACACCTGTTTATCCCAGCCTATTTGCTGGTCTTTTAACATGTTTTTTTTTTAAAAAGCTTTTATATTTATATTTGTCAAAATTTTGATGTGCAATAATTATATATGTACCAGTGATGAAGTCTAATAAATAAATAAATAAATAAATAAATAAATAAAGATCGCCTAATTCACAGCATTATTTCACAAGGAATGACCAGTCGTTGCCACTTAACATTTACAAGATGATCAATGATTTTTCTATTGAAATATGCAAAAGAACTACAGAATAAAATCGCAATGTTTAGCCACTTCTTCCAAAATAATTAAAACAACATGTAAGTGCACACAACACAACAGTCTTCCTTTAATATCTTCTCATTGGAATCAGCAAAGTAGCTGCCTAATCATCGGAAGGAAATGGTAGATTTGCACCCTCCATTAAAGCTGAGACAGATGAAGAAAACCATAAACCATGTAAACCATGCAGGCAAGATCTGGGAGTGTATTGTATTCTCACCAGTCTCAACATGTTGATGATGATCAGATGAAGATGCAGGTTATGTTTTTGTTTACCAAGACATAAAATCTTGTGCTGTTTTTCGCATGAATATTCCCATATTAAAGTGTTTCCGTACTGTTTTCCTAAGCCTTTTTAGAGCCTTTTATTTAAAAGGCACCCGCCCCATGAATGTGTGCCAAAAATCCCTTGCCCCCTTTTAGCTCGCAAAAAATCCCCCCCCCCCCCAATTTTACCCTCCCCCATTATTATTACACAACCCCTAAATAACCAAGTAATAGTAGGATGTGTGTTTTCAATATGAAGAAGTATTCTTAGCATCAGAAGTAGTTTCTAAGGAGATGAGTTGTGCAGATACATTTTTTGTACTGCTCACTTTTATTGTTTGCCCAGACCCGGTGCCCCCCCAATCGGATGACCCACGCTACGCCACTGCACTGTGCTGATGAGATGTGTCTATTGGTGTAAAACACACAACCCCACTATGGAAATGGTCTCTACCCTTAATGACCATTGATTGATTTTATATCACATAATTCATAAATCATTAGAATTGTGAGATGTGAGGTGAATCACACAGGGGTAGCGCTAGAACAAAACACTCCAGTGTCCGCAGGGACCCCCGAACTTGCAGAAAATTAAAAAGTAGGGGGTCCGGAGCAGAGTTTAGTGAGTCCGAGTTGCACAAATGCAGCATAAATAGTATGTCTGCAATAGCGCTAGATTGAAAAACTGGGGGTCTGAGGACCCTAAACTTGCAGAAAATTTAAAAACAGGGGGTCCGAACTCTATTTTGGTGGGTCCAGGACCCCAAAAAGCAACTTAGCGCTACCCTTGGAATCACAATCGTAACACCTTGATGATAACTTTACGTTACAGATTCCTTACACAATCTGTCATATTATACCAAATTTTCAGTTGCAAAAGTTGGTAATAACTCATTCATACATAATCTGGCCAAAATGCTCCAAGCTGGACACCTGTTACCAACTGTCAACATTTGACAACTAATTTCCTCAGGTGAAAGTCACTTTCTGGAAAGCTGCACTGAAAAAGGTCACATGATGTAACTGATTCCCATCTGGGTCAAATACTGTACTTGGCTCTATGACAAACTGGTCATCTCAGGGACAGGGAAAGAATTCACTTGAGAACTACAGTTTGATCAGCTCAGTAATCGGGCGGGCCTTATAACATCGTGATAATATATGTTTTCTTTCAAGAATTGGCTTGTGACAACTCGTCAGAAGTATCACGAAATATTGATTAAAGTCAGATACTTTGCTTACTTTATTTAACACACACGATATAGACCAGACAGGTGAACTTATATCACTCTTAAAGTCATAATGTACGATCTTTTTTCAGAATTTACCTTTATTTTTTTCAAAACCGATTTTTTGGCATATTTGTAATATTTACACATGTTCTAACTTAAATCTATGAGCAAACTGTCAAATTCGGCCCTATTTGTAGTAAAACGGGATTTATTTTCTGTTGGTCCGACATAAAGTTATAATTTTTAGATTATGACTTTATGTCGGCCACGATCAAAACCGTAGTCTCCTCATAAAACTATAGTTAGTTACGCCCTCCACATGTGGAGGGAGCGTAACCAAACTGGCCGCGTAGGAGACTAACTCTGAGGCCGCAATCGCTGTCCTAATCCAAACAGTGCGAGATCTTTCGAGTGATAGAGGTGAAGTTTATGATGTTGTTTCTTTGCAAATTCCCAATGTTTTTTGCTTCCAAATGTATTGGGAACTTTCATAATGATTGCATATTATCATTTTAGAAGAAAAAAAGAAAAATCTAAAAATTTAAAAAGATCGTACATTAAGGCTTTAATGTGGATCTATTTTTCAGCGTAGTAGTTAAAGCCTAACATTTCCCGCCAATTACGAGCTAATCAACGTATAAACATGTAAAGAAGAATTGCTTAGGATTTAAAGGGAAATGTTAGTGGCATTTTCAATTGACTCTAGTGAGAGCTGATATCTTGAGAATTGTGGTAAATGCTGATCAATGAGTTGTGTCCAATGGTGTAAAATACATCGCCCAGCTACATGGCCTGTGCCCTGCAATGGTAACAGTGCCCATTGGCTGAATGGCAAACTATCAATATCATGAGATGTGGAACTAATCACATTCACACTTTGTTCTTGCACACAGGTGTTTACATTACAGATCCCTTACACATTATGTCATATTTTACCAACATTTCAGCTGTAAAGGCTGGTTATAACTCATTCAACCATACTCTAGACACAAATGCTCCTAGCGGACATCGGTTACTAAAGTCTGTCAACATTTAGTTCTGATTGCCACAGGCAAGACCTATTATCTGGACAGTTGGACTAAAAAAAGGATTCATCTGATGCAACTAATTACTCGACATTGGACCTATTTTTCAATTTACTGTCAAAATCCAAATGTGCAACAAAATGTTCATTAGGTTTCTGTGCCTGAACAGAATTGTTCATGTCTCACCTCCTTTTTCAAGCAAATCAATGGTAATAACTCTTGTAGTGAGGGATCAACATTTAACCATAAGGTCACTTACATGTAACTCATTGACCCATCTGTGTCATATACTGCCTTTAGCTATAATGACAGTCTGGTGATCTGGTAACCTCATTGACAGATACTAACCCCAGGAGGGAATTCAAGTTGTGTTTAATTCTCTCCAGGCAGTGAAAAGTAATGTTTAGGGCTGTGGTCGGCACCGTTTTTTATTGTCGACATGTCGATATAATTCGTATACCGACGTCGACAGTGTGTCGACATAAAAACAAATTCTAAAAAAAAAAAAAAAAAATTTTTTTTAATTTTCAAAAATATTTTTGGCCAGAATCAACCAGAGAAATATTGTTACTCAAAAAAAAAAAAAGCCAATTTTTTTTACAAAGTTGAAAAAGTTACATTTTAATTATTTTTGTTTCTATTGAAAAGCTAAAAATACATACTAATGCAATGTGTCCCTGACTGTTCAATAGAAGCAAAGGTAATCAAAATGTACAAGTTCATCCAACTTTGTAAAAAAAATTGGCATTTTTTTTTTTTTTTTTTAGTAGCAGTATTTCTCTGGTTTCCAACCTGAATAACAAGTCAGTTTGGGCCTATAACTTGCTTTTCTGGCCAAAAATATTTTTTGAAAACTAAAAAAAAATTTTTTTTTTTTTTTTAGAATTTTTTTTTTTGATGTCGACATGTCGGCATACGTGTCGAAATGTCGCCATCCGTGCCAACGTCGACATTATGTCGACATAAGGCATGTCGACCACAGCCCTAGTAATGTTTACTAAGAAATTAGATACAGCTTTATAGCATAGCCATCTTTTTTCTTGCACATCTTTTACAAAATTTATTTATTTCGGTTCACTTGTTGCAAACTTACAGAAGCAAAATTTAAACACCAAAACCGACAGCCACCTATCAATTATATTCAATTGAGTTCTTTGGTGATGGATGGTCCTTAAAGATCTTGTCCTAACTCAATTTGACATGCTTGCCCATTCATGAAGATGTCAATCAAATTGAATGAAAATTGTCAGGTCAGTGTCGTTTTTGCACCGTTTATGAGAGATCTTACTTTTACGTACAATCAACTTAATTTGTTTGTGGCACTGATCAAATTTAGCTGTGTGCAAAGGTTAGATACCTTGTTCAGCATGTACTTTTTTCAGAAATATTCATTAGCATGATCATATTTGGAATCAGCATAAAAATGCATTAAAATGAGTAAAAACAAGCCCAGTATTTGTTCAGAGATTCTTATATGGTAATAGCTCTTGTTGACATTTTGAGCAAATATCTCAAACTTTGATATTTATATGGAAGTCCATGACCAATAAAGCAAAGCAATAAGTTAAGTCCTAAAGAAAAAAAAATGAGGATGGTTTTATTGGTGTATATAATAAAGATATAATCAAATTGAAACTGTCAGGCCAGTGTTTTCTTTAGTTTTCACTGTTTATGAAAGATCTTATTTTTACCTGCAATGCACAATCAACTCAATAATTTCACTGATCAACTATATTCAAAAGTTTAATAACCTGTTCAGCATAAATTGTATTCTCTTTTCATACAGCAGAGTCAGCTGAAAATTTAAATTGTATAAGTTTGTCTTTAAAAAAATCATGATTTTTATTGGTGTGGATAATGAGGAAATAATCAAATTGAATTGAAACTGTCAGGCTTTTTTTTTTTTTTTTTTTCACTGCTTATGAAAAATTGTAAGTAAATCAACGCAATAATTTCTTTGCAGAACTGATCAAATTAAGCTGTTTGCAAAGATTAAATCTGTTAAGGTTAGCAACTATTCTAAACTATTGCGATTTGGTAGTTCACAGCATCTTGCGAATGGTAGCGAGCTTTGGCAAAAATTGCATTGATCATTTCATAGCAAGAGTGTAGAAGAATTCAAATATCACAGATATACTTTTGTAGGTCCTGTGGTTCTTGAGTTATGTTGTAAAGAGGGCTGAAACATACATAATGCATTAAAAACAATAAATCAAGCAAGTTTTTAAAGTATATGATTTGTAGAATGAACTGTTGCAAAACATTAAAGTGTAATTTTTGAATAATATTGATTTAGACAATGAAAATGGATTTTTTTTTTTTAAATTTATTAACATGAAAACCCAAAGCAGACATTCCCGCCCTTCCTGAATTGAGATCCAATCCAAGGCATTAGCCAGAGGGGTGTCCAGGTGTCATTTGGACACCCTGTTTTCAATTTGGACACCTTAAAATTCTGATTTTTATAATGGAGTGAATAGGAAGTGGACACCCTGATTGTTTACTATTTTGGACACCCTAAAGACACCCCTCTGGCTAATGCCTTGATCCCATCTCTTGAACATCATATCATAATGTCAAAATTGTATCCCATGTCCTATGTAAAACCTTATTCATGGACAAAATTGTGAGGCTCCAACAGCGCCATGACCACATGGGCTTCCCTCATGATCTTACGGTTACAGGTTCAAACCCCAGTGGTTCCACCATGTTGTGCACTTTGGCAAGGTCCTTTACAGTTACAAGAAGATTACAACTTCTCTCAACGAAGCCCTTACAGTCTCTTTCCACCAGGTGTTAAACAAACTTACTGAGTTGGAGGTGAGGCAACTCCTGTATACTCTCATTCAGGCTTATTCCATCTATTGCACATACCCATTTATCACATCTGTCAAAGGGAACACCGTCACAAAATCCCTATAATACAGGGCCTTTCAGCTCCAGTCCATTTTCTTAGCAAAGTAAATACAAATTTACCTTTTCTTTTGTAATTATTGGAAGTTGATTTCCCTGATAAAAAGTTGAACTTTTGGAATTGTTTCACCAAGAGGTATTTATTTTATGGCATGCTTGGAGATTTCCCCCATTGAGTGCAACAACAAGCATCCCCTTCATGTCAGAGTGTGCAAGATGGAACAACCAAATCCCGGTAAAAACAACCAATGTGATGAAGCAATCTATTACAAGTGCCGACAGACCGAATATTATACTGAGGAATCATCTGGCCTGACACTTTGATATAGAGATGAGCACTCAACACTTTGATAGAATCGGTACTTGAATACAAGCATGAAACTTAAGTCTACCCTTTACGTTACTGATGACTTTCTACATAAATACATATATAAGTTTCATCAAAAAAACATTTCTGCAATCAATAAATAAGACCCATGTCACCACACATTTGAACACTCAAAACCGTGGGGAATGAATGTCAAGTTTTTTGTAATGATGAGCTAGGTGTTGCATGCATGCACTTACATTGTGTTTCACCAGCGATGCATGCTGCATTCTCCTGAAAGGCTGCATGGCTCATGAAAAGGGGCTATGCCCCATATTAAAATAGTTCTCAGAAAGTGCTTATCCTATATCTATTAAAAACATTTTTTGAAGTTTTTTTTAAACTTAATGCACTTGTTATAAATGATGACAATGTTTACATGCACTAGTTTGAAGCTTGTATGTGTGACAATGAAGTTGAGAATGAAAATAATTGCCAATAAACAAGTTACATCCCTTTGTGTTGCAGACAACACTTTCATTGCAGAAGCAGAAGCAGAATATTCTATATGGCATCAAATAATCAAAATACTTGTTGCAAGCTTAGTGGTTTCTACACCTCATGATAGAATTAAATAATATGGTAATACAATCTAAGGCAAATGCATCAGGGATATAGACCCATCATAAAACACACAATTACTACTTAGTATGAACATGATGTACAACATGATACTAGCCTATATAGAGGCAAAATCACTTTATTGGACTATGAAATTTTCAGACAAAATATGCAAATGAGCTCATTAATATTTATAAATATGCAAATATCTGACACAACACTAAAGAGGATATAAGTTCACCATACTCTATCACTCTAACCTTGAAGTTGATCAGTTATTGTGTTAAAGATTCTGCTTCAAAAGACTTTTCAGTCATCTATCTCGGAGGAAAAGTACTTGTACCTTTACCGCTCTATACATCCTGCTTAAGGTAGGAGCATCGGATAATAGGCCCATGCAGGAAAATAGCCACTATTTCAAATAAGAATTATGTATCCATTTCAAATATATAACCAATTGAAGATAAGTCTTTACTCTACTGATTTTTAATGTTTCATGAAAATTTACACCATTCTTATGTTTTTCTTTATTTTTGAAAATTCCTATATTTTCTACAAATAATTATTGCTAGCCTAGAGGGAATGTGATATGGTTTCCATAGTTTGTGGAGTGGTTAATAAGCCTAATATCTAAATTCTCTCGCCAGATTTTTTTGAAAAAGTGTTTATTTTTTGAGAAAAATCATTTTTTCTATTTTTAAATTAGAGAAATCTAGAAACACCCATAACTTAAATAGTAAACACTTTATTAAAAAAAAAAGCTGGCGAGAAAAGTTTCTAAATTTAATAACCTTTCATATGACACCTTGTTTGTTAAAATTTGCCCTATGGTTAGCTCAGATAATAATTATGAAATTGGGTCATTCAGTGTTTCTAGATCAAATCAAGAAAATTTGAGCAAGTACTAACATTACCTTCAAATATCCCCTATATTACTGACCAATATATTGGAAAAAAGTCACTAATATTATTTGGTAACATTCTTGTAATAAAAAGATCCAAAAAGCAGTTCTATAAATGGGATAGAAAGGAGAAAAAATAATATTTAAACATAGTATCCATTTCCAAACTTTTACCAATTTTAGTGAACAAGGCTTAGTGTCAAAACCACTTTATGTGCAAAGTCAATGGGGTTTTCTAATGATAAAAATTGGCATAACTCAAAAACGCTTTGTTTGCAAAAATTAAAACTTGGCAGGCAAGTTTTTCTCACGCAACTACACATCCTGTATCATTTTAAACCAAATCTGTGCATGACACCGTAGCCGATGTTTCTACCTTAAGAAATGCATTCCCATATTCTCCATGATTGTTCACTTTCACAACAAATGTCACGCTGATAAACAAACACACTCAGAATACAGCTAAATCACATTATATCTAACATGCATTAGCTTGTCCGGATGGTGATCTAATTTAAAGATTTCCCATGAGTTTGTTTAAACAGTTGATGCTCTTTCAGTCTATGTGATAACCTGGGCTGATTACAAGCTATTGGAGCAGAAATGATGTCATGTAAACAATTGTGGGCTTCAAATCCAACACAGCAGGAATTACACAGCCCAGTCACAACAGGTGCATTATTAGCAGACAAATAAACACAAATAGGGAAAGATGTTGAAACAAATTCATCAGGTTTGGTAATGAACGAATAAATAGAGTTTTTTTTGTCAAAACCAATTTGAAGAAAACTTACTAGTTTTTCTTGCTGACCGTTTCGTCAGTTAGCAACTGACTGGATCAAAGCTTGGTGTTGTTGTGATGATCCAACAGCTGATGACTGGCGGAAGTCGGAAAGAATAAGTAGAACTCTCAAAAACATGACATCGCTGACCGCCATGAGACCCCATACCACGATCAGAAAAATGGTGGTCCATCCGAAAGATAAACAAGATCCGGTTAAAACCCCTAATTGTGTTTATGAAGTTCCCTGCGGTAGCTGTGAGCTAACTTATGTTGGTGAAACTAAAAGAACTTTCGGCACACGGCTGGATGAACACAGGAGGGAGGCGGAGAAAGCAAGTCAACAAAAGTATACAAGGTCAAAGAGGAAAGAATCTGAGAGCCAATTTAAGAACTCAGCCATAAGCTTATCACGTAGCCAGGGCTAATCATATTATCAACTGGGGGAGTCCAAAATCTTAGAGAGGGAGAGTGATAGGAAAGCCAGATGGATTAAAGAATCAATACAGATCAGAAAGAGGGGGCGAGGAGTAATGAACAGAGACGAGGGGGTCTACAATCTTAGTCACTTGTACGATCCACTTCTGAAGACTGCCAGCAAGACTAACACCGGAAGTGACATAACTTCCCGTAAAAAGTAAGTTTTCTTCAAATTGGTTTTGACAAAAGAAAAACTCTATTTATTAGGGAAAGATGTTGTTTTACACAAAAACACATTTGCTATTTGCGATGAACATAAAAAGAGTTTTCATCAGGTTTGCCATTGCAAATAATAAAGGAGACAGATATACCGTACTGACGCGAGTATAGTCCCACCTTCGAGTAAAGTCCCACCCCAAATTTTCAAAAATTTCAGAAATTTAAAAAAAAAAAATTTTTTTTTTTTTTAAAGTTATTTATTTTTTCGGCTTTGGAGTGTCCCAGGACCTGGACCTAAATGCTAGGATCATTCATGGTTGACCTAAAAAAATTTAAAAAAATAAAAATTTCAAGATGTTTTGTATTTTTAATATGAAAATTGATATTTTGTATTCATGTCATACTCTATTAATGATTTCAAATTGCATTCAAATTCAAAATTCGAGTATAGTCCCACCCCCCAATTTTGAAAAATGTTCACCCCAAAACGGGGTGGGACTATACTCGCGTCAGTACGGTACTAGTGATTCCGCCCGGGAATCAAACCCAGGACTGCTTGGGCTTAACATCTTGGAAGCCATCTTACCTCAACGGATTGTAGCAATTACCTGCGGAATTTGTTCATTTTACTTCCTCCGTTGCCGCGAACACACTACCCACGGCCAGGGAATTGTAGAATTTCATCATACATCCGATTTTTAAAATATTTTCCTCAAACCCCTGGTCTGTTACAATATTATATCACCCTAACAAGTTGGAAGTTGATTGGTTATCACGTTAAAGATTCTGCTTTAAAAGACTTTTCAGTCATCTATTTTAGAGGAACAGAAAAGCACTTGCACTTTTACATCCTGTTTAAGGAATGCATTTACATATTCTCGATGATTGCTCACTTTCACTGCAAATGTCACACTGATAAACAAACACACGCAGAATGCAGGTAAATTACATTTATATCTAATATATGCATTAGCTTGTCAGGTTGGTGATCTAATTTAAAGATTTCCCATGTGTTTGTTTAAACAGTTGATGGTCCTTCAGTCAATGTGATAACCGGGGCTGATTACAAGCTATTGGAGCAGAAATGATGTCATGTAGACAATTGTGGGCTTCAAATCCAACACAGCAGGAATTACACAGCCCAGTCACAACAGGTGCATACACCAGACAAATTAACACAAATAGGGAAGATGTTGTTTTACACAAAAACCCATTTGCTACAGGGTGTCCCAGAATGATTTATACCGAGAAAGATGGAATTTTTTAGGTATTAATGGCATTTCTATTGGTCATATTATTTTGCATTTTAAGTTCTGCATATTATTTAGCTTTCTCAGATTTTTTAGATTTTAAAAATTGGACGTTTCTAGTACAAGCTAGATAGGATTGCGTAAAAATGGAGAATTCAAGTTTTGACAAAGCAACCTATTTTGAAAATCTGTAAAATTACTAACCGCTCAGCACAAAGTAATGTTATGCAGTATATTGCTGTGTCCTGTTCTTACTTCTACAAACAGTTGATGCTCCTTCAGTCTATGTGATAACCGGGCTGATTACAAGCTATTGGAGCAGAAATGATGTCATGTAAACAATTGTGGGCTTCAAATCCAACACAGCAGGAATTACACAGCCCAGTCACAACAGGTGCATACACCAGACAAATAAATACAAATAGGGCAAGATGTTGTTTCACACCAAAAAACACTAGGTTCTCCACCGCAAATAATAAAGGAGACAGATATAAAAGTGATCCTTGCCCGGAATCAAACCCAAGACCACGCCACCCTGACTCGTGCATATTTGGTACTGAACATACTATTTAGAGATAGCATTTCACACTATGTAGCTCATTTCAAACCCCATAGCTCATTAAACACATCAACCGTACCAGTACTAAGAGGGAACTCCAGGGGAAAGGCCAGTCTTATAAGGCAATTATCTTCACCATCCAATGCATTGATATGCCCAAGAGAGATTTTTGAACATTACCCTGATTTTAAAGTTCATTCGCTTCTGATGAGCAAGTGCTTTTTGACTACTGCATTATACAATGTACATATCCATGCAATAAACATTGACCAACCTCATTGGCTATTGTTGTCAACTTCTCAACCTCACCATCAGTACTACTGACATTCAAATTTTGAGTGCTTCAAATCACCATTGGATTATATTAATGTGATATTCATGTGATTAGTGACCATTTGATTGAAGCCAGACAAATCCCAATAGTGCCCAAAGGCTATTAAATTAAAGGGATGTCAACTGAATATGATGGGACAGGGATATGGGATTTTAGAAGGGGAAAACCAGAGCACCTTGAGAAAAACCTACAAAGATGAGCATGGAGCGGCAACCCAACTCACATGTGGCAACTCTAGTTGTACTTGCATTTAAACAAATTACATTTGAATAGATGTGAATTAATTGGGGTTTTTTTTAGCCGTAGCTGTTCAGTTTTGCAATTAAAAATAAATAAATAATAAATGTTTGTGATTTAATGTGCACTTCACCGTAAGGTACCAATTCTCACAAGCAGTTTCAAACAAATTAACAGCTGTAAAGTAAAGTTTGTTCCATTCACATCAAAATGTTGTAGAAAACATTGAGTGTCATTTATTACTGCACAATCCTTTCCAAACATATATTCAAACTTCAAAACATTGTATGCTCAGTCTTTTACCACTGTTGACTAAAAATACATACTAAAAAGAGCTATTTATGTTTAAGACAAATTAAATGCATGGTGTATTTGTCAATGCATGCTGATGTTGAGCAAAACTCTCAAAGTATGACAAGCATGTGAGTTTCTTCTTAACATAAATTATGAAAGATTATGTTTAATGTCTGTGAATATGACTGATGACATTTAAATAATATTCAATGCAATCCTTACATGTCCACTGAGTGTATTTTGTGTAAAGCACTTTTTTGCTGAATGTTTACCATTGTGAGAGTGAGGGTGGTAAACTATCTACATTGCCTGAATACACTACATGTACATGATTGATGTTCCTGCAGTGTGCATCATAGATTTGAAAGATAGTTTATGTTCTCAACAACTTGACTATTTATCAACCAGGATAAGTATTTTGCTGTCTTCAGCTTTGTTGTCCTTTTATGGCAACTTTGCTGTCTTCAGTAGAAAGTAGATTTACTATGTTAACTCTCTAATACATTGAATGGGTTATTCCATTCAAAATCCACACTATGAATGTGAATTTCAAATGGAATGAATGCATTAGCAGCTGCATTTGAAACCCACCCTCCCACAGTGGAAGATTCAGGTTGAATCTTTCTCATATGGTTCATGAAATTCAAAAGGAGCTGCCTAATGTGTTCATTCCATTTGAAATTCAAACTCCACATGTGGAAGATATTTCCAAAAATCTTTCACAGGGGTAGTGTGGATTTCAAATGGAATAGCACAATAGTACTGTCTTCATCATATACCTTTGCTGTTTTTATAGATAAAATATTTGTTTTCTTTAGTAGATAAAAATGTTGCTGTTTGCTGTTGTTAATATCAGCTGACTATCTTCAGTAGATTAAATGAGTTTCATTGGCTTTAGTAGATATATCTGCTTTGTTATCTATAGTAGGTAGCAGGTGTTTGCTGTTTGCTATCATCAGTAGATAGCAACTTTGTAAAAATGACATAATCACTGTATTTAGTAGATGGTAGCTTTGCTGTCTTCAGTAAATTGCAGCTTTGCTTTCTTCAGTAGATAGCAGCTTTGCTGTCATAAATATATAGCAACTTAACTGTCTTCGGTAGATAGCAGGTTTGCTGTATTCAGTAGATAACAGTTTGCCATTTAGTGTCATAAGTAGATAACAGATTTGTTAGATAATTTTGTTATTGTATTTTGATGATCGCAGCCTTGCTGTCTTCAGTAAATAGCAGCTTTGCTGTATGCAGTCTCAGTTGATGAAACCTTGCTATTTTAAAAGGTAGTATCTTTGTTGACTTCAGTAACTGGGCAGTGAATTAGTATAACACAGTTTCAATTTACGGTATAGGCCTATACTATATTGTGACACATTACAGTTTTTGTCAGAGAAGACAAACGACACTTGTTTACATTTTAAGAGCATGCAGAGCGTAAACACGGAAATGGGGTTCTGATTGGCTGAATCAATCGTCTGACAATCATAGCAACAGACCGATAATCTGATTGGCCAATTGTGCTTCAAATCGTTGGTCGGCACAGATCGGCGTCCTTGAAGTGAACACAAAGCTCAGCATATGTCGCTAATTAACAGGGCACCCGCGTCAATCTAAGCAAGGGACTGCCATTCTTCTCTGAAACTCAGTGTAGTTGAAATGCACTAACGATTGAAACATGGAAACTTTGCACTGTTACCATTTATAGTCATTGTTGCCTTATCAAACATGGATAAACAAGTCTATAACTGTTATTTTTGTATCTTGCGTAGTTCTTTACACTATATCATATTATATCCTTCATTAATAGATTCTTGTTCATTGATTGGTTAAAAGCGTGTCACGTGATCAAAAATAAACGCACTATTCTGTGAGGAAGTGGAAAAAGTACTATTTACGTCCGTAAATAGTACCTCCAAGCCGTAAATAGTACTTCTGGATATTTACTATTTACGGATAGCAGCATATCCACGTCGCAGTCCATAAAGCATAAGAATAACATTGAACGTCTACATTGACTATGAGAATATTTTGTCACTGCCGAGAAACGACTCGCGAAATAATAAATCAAGCTGAAGTGGGCTGCTACTGCTAAAGAAGATTCACGATTTCAGCTGTTTAATTTGAATTTGTTACCAGTTCTAGCGCAGGAATAGCGTATTATTTTCAGACCAAAACAGAGTCAGATTTAGACCGATACTGACGTGGTAAGCTTAAAAACAAACACTGACAGGGCGAGCCTAGCATGCTAGTCTTGGACCGCCTAGCCACAGTGCCGTGCGTACGGAGGCCTATCCCGCTGCATGATGGCCTTCGCGTTTACATGGAGGCCTAAATCTTTTTACGTGTAAATCTTTTCACTAACCGTTGTACAAAAAATCTATGAATGACGGCATAGTGGAATGAAGATACAATGTGAACAAATAGGGCCTACACTGACAACGAGTAAGCTTTAAAAACCACTACCAGTGCATAGGCCCTACACAGTCATATGCCATGTAGGCCTATGCCTAATTCGTAGCATGGTGGTGGAGTTTTCTTGTAATCTTTAACCAATCAATGAACAAAAAATCTATGAATGAAGGATATAAAACAAATATATACTGTTTACATTCGAGGTTCTGGTTTAAAACTATGGTCCCTCGCTGAGATCAATAGTACTATTTTCCTTCGGGGCTGCGCCCCTCAGGAAGATAGTACTATTGATCTCACCTCGGGCCCATAATTTTAACCAGAACCTCTGATGGCCGTATATATTTGTATATTGCCCTGGGCCATTAGGCATGCATACAGGTTGATCAAATGTTTAAAACAAAAGAATGGCAAAAACAAGCTCATAACTAATATTTTTAGCATTTACGATGGCAAATAAAATTTGAACTACATTTTTATATCACTCATTTGACAGCTGTTTGGCATGTAAATATCTATCGTTACCTGTAATTGAAAAATGTAAATTGCATAATCACACTAAAAATTGATATTTGGATAAAAATACGGGTAGATCTATGACAAAATGATAGCTAAACAATAACAAATTCTGAACTGACTTTTATGAATCAAAATAAAATGAAATAAGCAAATTAATTAATAAATACTCTAATCACTACTTGACAAGTTAAGCATATTTCAAATGCAATAATGCTAATTTCTCAGTACTTTGACATAACATTTACACCATTTTGCTCATATACTAATGTTACCACATATACACAGACATTAAATACATAGATCTGGCATTGATTACATGGATTTTGTGATGCAATCAGTGAATAAACAGTCATTTGTCATTAACATTGACTTAGAGAAATAATGTAGGCAAATGGCATTTTCATCTTTTTTGGCATTTCATTATATTGTTTTCAGCATATAACAACAAGCTTATGCTATTTGATAAAAGGCACTTAATTCAATGAATACATGACCCGATGGGGGTCAGCGTTACAGCTTGTAGATGGGGGTCATCATTACAGCTTGTAGAGTGGAAACTTCTGAAAAGTGACCTTTGGAAAAGCATGTGGTCTGTGATGTGTGTCCAGATTTTATACAAAGTTGTTTTTTCGCAACTTTGTAGTATTATTGTAGGAGTTTCCTTCTATAACTATTTTTCTGTCAGGTAAGAACTTTTTAAATCTAGTTCTTGACAACATAAGAAAAATTCTGAAGCTCCCAATGTGCAATGAATTAGCTTTTGGGGCGAGAAGCATACATATGCTTCCGCCATGTTTTAAATTCACTTTTCACATTCTCATGACCTCATTTGATCATTAGTGGAAGTTGCAACGAAATATTGACAGAAGCAGCTGTGCACAGTACCAGTTGCCAGTTTGTCTTCCACATTTACTCCCACAAATTATTTGACTGCTCGCTGCATAATTCGTAAACTAGATTCCGGACATAATTTGTTTGTTATAATGATTGATAATGTTGATCATGGGAATGGTAGAAAAAGTAAATATCAGGGTCTTTTAATATGCATTGGTGCAAAGAATCCACAAGACTGTTGAAAATTTGAACTGAATTCCATCAATTATACGAATTTTGATTACAACAAAACTTGAATCTTATACAGTTTTGATAAAATATTGAACCACTGATAACAAGTACATGAAGAAGGAAACACAACCTGGCCAGCGGTGGCTTTGACTCAAAATGCTAGTATTAATTATTAATTTATTACTGTTCATCGAAAATTGCTAGTGCAGCTATAAAAAGAAATGGTTATTTGCAGCGAGTGTCTGAGGTGCCTCAGTCATTGGAAAATTTTACAAAATGATCACCAAATAAAATCATTTGGTGGACACTTTTTACACTATTATTGTGTAAAATGTTCAATATAAGGCCCAATTGAAGCAGTTTGCAGTTCATCATTTTTAGTGGCGTGCCTGGAATTTTTGTCCAGTGAGCATAATTCTGGCCCGATTTTGCTGACATATATGCGTGCGCAGTGTAAGAAGATTTTCACTGCGCTCTCTGTAGATTGCCATATTTTGATAATCCGATGAGTAGAACCTGTTCTTAGATACAGACCATCTACTCAATCTCTGATCGCGCAAGAAAGACAAACGCTCAAGTCTGGGAACCGCTCCACCCAAATCAGGTGGAGTGCTACATTGTGACTAAAATATCATGTAGTAGGTAATTATGGGGGATGGAATTTTGCATCTAGAATATATGCATCTTTTAATTTGGTAACAAGTCTCTTTAACATAAATTGAATTCATTATAAAATCTCATTAAAAGATGGTATACAGGTGTGACAAATCATTTACGTTATTAAAAAGCACAAATTTTGACATGAAATGTACATTATTATGCATAGCTTATATCACATAATGTTATTACAGTCTGATTAGGTTTAGCTGGTAGATAGGACTGCGACAGTATCATAATATGTAAATTAACTGTTCTGGATATTTACCCATCTCAACATACTTTGCTGTCAGCACATAATCCTTTTTAAATTGTACAGTAATCGTCTTTCTTATTGCATTTTCTTTATCCTTAGTTAATACACACCTATGACGTCGCGCTATTGTTTTACCGCTCCATTATTTTCCACGAATGGAGCGATGATTACAATAACACGCCATTCGTAAATGCCTTTCTCTTTTTCTGAAAAGCAAATACTTTTCAGGGAAAAAGTACTGGCATTTACGAATGTAGTGTTAATAACAATTGCACTTTCGAAAAGCATGTATTTGCGTAAAGTGCAGTATTGTTATCATCACTTCATTCATGCAAAACAATGATACGAAAAACAACAAAACTATGATTTTCATTAATACAATAAATTACGGAAGCGGATAGCAACATTTGCACATTATTGTTATGGGACATGAGAGCACATCAGACATATCGAATTACATGCTGAATACGAGGATTGTCCTTCTGATATAAAAAAAAAAAATTTGATTTTGTGAAATTTGTGATATAATACAAATTTTATGGCAAATTATTAATATGTCATATTTTTAGTAAACTTTATAAATCTAATAAATGATATGTAATGAAACTGTAGGTTTATGTAGCTGGGATGAAAAGCGAATTGAAAATTTTGACCTTTCATATTGAACATAAACATTTTTTTCCAAAAGACCTACATTTTTAGTGTTTGGAGGAAAAATCTATATCTTTAATAATGAAGGTCAAAATTTTCATATGATGGACAGCTGTTCATCCCAACTTCATAATCTTTAGGTGCATATCGTTAGATTTATACAATTTACTTTTTGACAATTTACAATTTTTAATAATTTGCCATAAAATGTGTAATGTATATATTGCTAATTTAATAAAAATCAGAATTATTTGATATCAGAAGGACATTCCTCGTGTTCAAAATCCAATTCGATGTGTCTGATTTGCTCTCAGGTCCCACAAAAAAATATATATAGGCCCAAAAAAACTTGTCATCTGCAGTCAACACCCATGTGGAGAGAGTTAAGGTTGTAAGTAAACAAGCAATATTTGTTTAAGTAAAATAGGCTATGCAGAATAAATCTGAATTTTTCTTACACTTCCTGAAGCCTCATTCTTTATAGTACCCATGTTCAGATGGGTATGAAACTCTTAAGCTTTTGAACCTCCAAATGTAGAAATTAAATTGTAAGTTACCCAGGCTGTGTTGTGCCTCTGTCAGCTGAACATGTGCATCAGGTGTATCAATTAGAAACAGGAACTGACCAATCACTTGGTAAAAAATCATACAGTAAACCTCTGAATGAAGCCATTGAACATGACCACGTCCATAAACCTCTGAGTGTACATGCAGGTTCAATGAAACCAGCATCCTTGGGTTTGAGTTGGGTCAAGCCTCTAAGTTTCCCTTAGAGTGTCAAACCTCTGTGCTCGCATAGTCAAAAAACCCAATTTAATTTTCAAGAGTTCTGATCCTCTGAGAAACATTCATTATTAATTTTTTAATAAAAATGATGAGTATCTCTTCAGAATCATCAATATGGAATTTGACATGAAGTATTATTGACATTACATCTTCCCTGAGAGGTAGAGTAGCAATCATAATGTGATATAAAGTAAGAACTGAGCTTGAAGAGTCAATTGCCCTATATCCAGGTCAAATATATTGTAACAACAAATTTTGTTACTGGAAAATATACGGCATTTGAATTTTTTTAAAGGATTAAAACAGGATCTAGGTGTATCTAATCTTGCATTATCTCTGATAGAGCATGGCCGAAGGGTAGCTTATGGACAGTTACTGTAAGTAAGTTCATCAGTGATAATCCAATAACCATTTTCAATGATAAAATCATACAATTTTGATCTCATATGGGATAAGCAACATACTTGTCACTTAAGGCCATATATTGCTAATAAAAAATTGTATACAACTTTTACACTTTCACAATGCTTGTCATTTCATCAAACTAGGTAAGAAGGTAAAGAATTATCATCTTTATTCAGTGTAATATGGGTTCCAAAGAATTACACATTGAATTGCATGAGTTCGAAATATTTCACCAGACTTTTATCAAAAATAAAAACGGTTAAATTTCCCAGTACGTTATTAGTGTACCCTCCACCTTTATTCTGGCTTCAAGTTAAATTTTGTTGTTTGTTTGTTTGTGCTTTCAATTTGTAGTTTATGTGACATATTTTTTATGTCCAACTTTGGGTAACTTTGGTTTTTATTGGCTTGGGTGCTGTCTTAGAGTCTCGCTGGATTTCTTCTTACACTGCTGTTTATACAAGTCCAAGTTTGTTTCAGTGTTCAGCTGAACTGACAGTATTACGAGTACCGGTACATGATCACGGCAAAATTTCAAGGCATCTGTCAGATGAACTGGTTAAGAAAGAAGCACATCTGATGATGAAGTAGCAGTCTCAGACATGCCAGATAGGCACCAATTTTACACACTGTGTATAGTGCAATGGATGGCAAAAATGGCAAGATCAGCTACATTGAGATACTCAAAACACTCCTTTCATCAATTAGTAATTTGAACCAGTTTTTCAATTTTCTACACCAAACAACTTCATTTTATCGTTTATTAACTATAAATCTTCAGACAGAGGGTTTATTGGTATATGTGCTCCTGGCACTGCTACAAATCCAGTGAAATGGAAATCATTCATAAAACTCAATAACAGCTAAGCCCTTGTCACTTGTGGAACTTGATAAACACCTAAGAAAAAAGTCCCTACTTGTTTAAAGTGGTCATAACTTCAAGCAAAATTAATTTAAAGCAATAAAATTGGTGTCAATATTTGGAGGATATTGCTGCAGTATTATACTGTACTTGTGTAAAAGAAATCGATATGATTGAGAAATTAATGATTGATTGAAATTTGGTGCAATTTGAAGTTGTGAGTTTGTTGTCATCCACTACATCTGCCCCACAATTCAAATGAAGTAATGGACAGAGCAGAGGAATTTTGTCCCTGCCAGGATAACTTAGGAAAGATACACATCTTCAGTTTTATACCAGTATTCAATTTGTAACATGATCTGATCCAATCAAGTATTTTGAAAAAGAAAAAAAAAATCATCAACTTGTCCATTATAACCATGTTTGCTAATTGCTTACACAATTCTCACATCCTAACCAATACTTGGCTGCAAAGTTATGAGGTTTACATTTTATTTTATGCTCAATGCATAACATTGCTTTTATCTCGATTTCAAAACCCCAGCCAATATTACATTTCTGACCTTTCAGTTTCAGCTTTTTTGTTGCTCAAATGTATGTGTTTCTTTTATTTTCAGTCCAATTTGAGCTATATTACCCCAATTTCATGCTGTTTGGAACTTTTTTTGAGCATTTTCAGCTTTTTTCACTTAAGGTCAGTTTCAGGTCTGACATTTATCCATAAAATAATGCCAACTATTATAACTTATAAGTCAAGAACTCAAGATATTTGAAAAATTTCCCACAAAACATAACACAAAACAAAACATTTGGGTCTTCGCTTTTTAATGCATCGCCTCCATTTGCAACTGTTTACAAACTGTTTGTGATCTTTCATCAAAATGGAAAGGATATAAATATGTATTCGTGTAAATTGTTGGTAACTCTATACACCTGTATATAATACCCAGTAAATAATGCATAGACTAACAAATCTTACTCACAATTTAAAAGCCAACAATGAATAAACTGAATATTATTATACATTCAATCAAGCAAATTATAATGCAGTAAAAATCAAGCTATCATTACACATGCAGAAATTCCAATTTTCTTGATATTTTCTTTGGACATTGCAAGATATTATGGTTGGAGAAATGAACTGGTCAGAGACCTTCATTATGATATTATGATTGCATTATGGCAGAAAGTTTTCACAACCCCACTTTGATAAGATAATTGTCTGATGCAGATGGTCATCAAATACTTCTTGAGTCCATCCACACTATCCAGGATTTCCAAGTGATATTATTGTAGTGAATGTTAAGACCACTTGAATGGCAACCACTAACACCAGAATTCATACAGGGTGTCCCTGAAAGAACTGTATCGTCAAAAACTTTTAATTTTTTACTATTTTAATGCTAGAATCGACCAGAACTATACAGTTGATATGGTTGAGGAATGAATCAACTATCAGATGCTTTTTGAATTTTGACAATTATTGACTGCTCCGTTCTTGATATATTTAAGATTTTTGCGAAACTAATTCATTTTCAATCTGTTCCACGAAGTCAAATACAATTCAATGACAATTGACGCCTCATGTGCAGTGACTGGCACTCTGTGTATTCCGCGTGTAATACAGATCATTGATTGATATTTGAATCTATTTTTTTAAATGAGGGAGTTTTGTAAAATTCCTATATTTCAAGAAAGGTATTGTCAGTTGTCAAAAACAGTATGTGATAGCTGAAAAAAAGTTTTAAACAAATGGGACAATTGAAGTGATAAAAATATTGTATTATAATTTATCATTTATTACAAGTATGCGAAAAGAAATAAGAACACTACATGTAAATAAGCTTCGTTTTTCTTTTGCACTTCTGGTAGTGTACATAAAAGTCAATTTTACAGCGGTATAAACTTGACATGCGTGAAAATGGTGAAAGTGATCTCATAGGGAAAATAAGTTGTGCACCCCAATCTACATTAACCACTTTTCTGATGAATAAACTAATAGTAGAAACACCCACAACTCAAAACAATAAAGTGAATCACTATCTGTTGTTCCAGTAAAATTTAATTGGGACTGTTCCCTACTTAGACTCAATTAATATTACAAAAGCATGTGCTGAAGAAAAACAGCATATAGGTAAGGTTGAACTTTCAAAACTCTTGAAAGTGCTGTTCTGACATTTTACAAAAACTGTTTTACAAATTGTGCATTCTATTTTTTTCTAGTACATGTAAGTGTGTATTTATTTCTTTTAAAACCAAGTAGAGCATGATACTAGTATATTACTTTACCTCAGCAAAAATGTGCTAAGGCTTGAATAAATCAGTTATCATTTTATAGCAATCATGAAATTCGGGTCCATTTATCACAAAAAAAAACATAGCAACATTAAAGGAATCTACAAGAAAAATATGTCCAATTTACTAATTTTAGATTGTGCCTCATTGTTCTGATGAAAGGATATTTTACTCCTTAATAAAAAGAAGTAGAGCATGATTTATATAGTATTACCTCAAGGAAATCTCTGTTCAGGAAAGCAGTAGAATGTAATATTATGTTTCTATCATAAAATTCTCACTTAGCAACATTAGTGAAATCCACACGCGTACCATTAGACGTAAAATGTATGTCACATTCAGTCACCAAAATAATACTTTTGAAATTTCTTAAACCTACTGCCTGAGTGTCAAGTAGCATGTTGCTGCTACAACTAACTGCTTATGGCTGTTTAGTAGGAGACAAATGTGTCCCTGTGGTTTGTCACATTATTCATTTTGTTGAAAACATTTTTGACATTGTATATGATACTCCTAGCAAATCAATGAAAAAGTTGTTGAATCAAATTTGATTTAAGCTTACAAGAATTTTAAAGGTGACTTTATAAATGTGTTTCTATTGGGGCATATTTCACCAAATATAGTGAAAAGGGACTGAATTGGCCCAGTAAAAACTTACAACTAAGATATGGAATCATTTGCCAGCTATTGGAAATTTGGAAGGAAATTTTGCTTTTCTGGATAAAGAAATTCATAAGATATGGTGGGAAATCATACTAAATTAGAGGGAAATTTATCTCTCTTGCTGGGTAATAAACATTTTTTTCCAGGCCTGGTCACAACCATTGCAGGAAAACTCAATATATACAGTATTTTCTGTAATAAATGCAATTTTCAAAAGGAGGGGGGGGTGTTTATTAGAAGCAAATTTTCAGTGAAAAAGCTTTAATGAATATCGGGGCAAGTACTTTGTGGAAGATTAAGGCCATGTCTTCCAAAAGGGGTGTATAGATTTCAACTGGATAGTCCTTCATGGAAATGAATCTCTTGCTACAGAATACCACACATACCAAACAATAGCAATTATAGTCACCTGCAAGGTGCCCCTTCTCAAAGCATGACCTGCAATGACAGACACCTTATACAGGCTCTGCAAAATTTTGACTCAACAATTAACACTGAATATTACACTTGTTTACCTACCATTCTCTTGGGCATGTGTTGAGCTCTGACCAAGGCATCGGGTGTGCGGGGGAAATGTGAAAGATCTTTCTTGTCTTTATGCTTCTTGTATGTGTGTCTTCTCTCTTTGTGGCTGTAAAGAAACACAGAGAATACAATTAATTGCAATGATGAAGTTTCCACAATATGATATTAAGAAAGTGATGTATTTAGATAAAGAAGATGAAAATCTTTTCACATTTCCATTGTAAATATACCTGCAAGGCAAAAAGACAAAGGAAACAAAAATCTGCTTAAAAGCCTGAAGTGTTCTATATTTAAACTAGGATCTCAGACATAGCAATATTTAAGGGCAACATTCTGTTAGATGTGTTGTGCACACTTAAAATGATCCATGAATATCTTTGATACAGGGTGTCCCTGAAAGAACTGTATTGTTGCAAACTTTAAATATTGGTTATTTTAATGCTCAAACCAAACCAAACTAAATAGATTCAAATATCAATCAATAGAGGCTTCATGCGCAGTGACTGGTACTCTAAATGCAGATCACTGATATTTGAATCCAAGGAATGGATTGAAAATTAGGTGTTTTGTAAATTCATATTATTTCAAGAACAGAGCGTTCAATCTTCAAAATTCAAAAAGTATACTTTTAAAACCGTTTCATTCCTCAACCACATTAATTATTTAGTCTGGTTAGGTTTGGGCATTAAATACCCAACAACTAACATTTCTGATGATACAGTTCTTTCAGGGCACCCTGAAAACTCATACTTTATAACTTGAGTTCAACTAATGAGCTATAAGCTATTCAATGGAGAATGTAGAACTACCGTATTCATTCCAATAAGCGCCCAGGGCGCTTAACAAAGTCATTTTGGGTGGGCGCTTATTTTTTACCTGGTTTACCTAATTTTTCGCAAGGGGTATTAGAGACAAATTTATGTATGTTATAAAAGGGTCCTGAGACGTTCTAGTATCTTTTCAGATGTAGAAAATGTATTGCAAGTTTACACAGGACTTGTAGTCCTCCAGCTATTTCACTGTATCAATGTCTATCTGTCACTTCAACATTGATGGTACCCTTTAGCAAATTGAAAATACCCTGGGTGGGAGCTTATTGGAGCATGGGCGCTTACTGGAATGAATACGGTACATCATTAAAAATAAGACATTGTGGCGCACCGGCTGGCCTATCACTTTACATCTCAGCTTGCACCTCAGCTTTGTACGTAGACACAATTTTACAAATTATTGTCATAATACCAGACACATTGTCTGTATTAAGAACGTAATTCAAATTGGAAGTGGATTGCTACTTGCTAGTTTGCAAATGTCAAAAATCTGGAGAGATTAAAGTGCTGAGCACTTATAACATGACTTCAAGTAATACAACTGGATGGGAGACTGTGATGGCAGAACATGTTTTGAATTCAAAATTAGCACTTAACTGTATTATGGAGTAATAAGATGTATGAACAAATGATCAAGTTTCTGCCAACCAGGTAAAGGTGTGAGTAGATCATTTTTCAATAAAGCGACAAAAAAACCCTGTTCAACAGACAGACGGACTTGCCAAGTATGATTAGTTGGTAGAATTGTTTTTTCTAGAATAATCTAAATGACTTTGAAATCTAATTTTTATTTCACACATGTATATTCTCTGAATTTTTTTTAACAATTTCAGAAAAAAACCAATCCACTTTGTACCAAAATGCAGGTGTTTTTAATTTGATACAGCTAAAAAAATCCCCAAACAATGAACACAACAGTAAAGAACCACAAATCAAGTTAAACAGAGACGGGGGCCGAGATCTTCCGGAGATTTACGAAAGTCTTCTAGAAACACCTAAACCACTCAGGTGTGAAGACGACAATCAGCCAGTCACAACTGCCTGAAAATGATAACAGATCGTTATCGAAAATATTTGCAAGGTAAATGAAAATTTTCCTACATTAGTTTTGGTTGAAAGTTTTAAAACCACTTTTGTTTAAAACACAAGGGACAACAGTATTCTACAAAAAGGATATGCTTTGAGATGATTTCTACCTATGTAAGGTTGAAGGCATTACTGACATTGTAAAGAAAGTGCCTTGTAATATAAAATGGCTCCTCTGTTTGATCTTTTTAGCTATGATAATGATATTTACCATGGATGAAAATAATAGGCAATGTTGGCCCAGTGACCAACTTCCGGTTAAGGTCACATGTCAACTGTACCAAACTTGGCTGTCAGGCAAGATTCATTCAATACACAAAAACAGCCTTCAAAAACTCACAGAATTCTTCTGTTCTTGTTTTTTCTTCAAATATCATACTGATTTGATAAAGTAGTCACTTAATATAACTGAAGAAAACGTGGAAAGTAGTAGTACAACAAAAATGAATTTAAGCGAAAAGATATTTCTCTTTTTTGTACCGAGCTTTTGTTTTGAGCAATAAGCCCGCCCCTTTCGCAGTTTTGGAAATTTTAGAAGTGCGCATGCACAAAATCAACATCCAGGTCTTTTGAGACATCAACAACATGTAATCTCCCTCCATTGATGATGTTTGTGATGAACCGCACCTGAAGGGATTCCCCATGATTTTACTTTCTTGTTTTCAAACAGGCAGTTTCTAGCCAGCTCATCAATACTTTCTTTCAGAGGACATCAAGACCAAAAAATAGGCAAAACATACATAAGAAAGTGGAAATACTGTGGCATTTAAGTCCTCAAGTAGTAGGTTATTGCCGATTCTAGCACATTTCTGTCATTTCCCGTGTAAATCGTCCCCTACCATCAAATACACAGTAAAATCACAAAAACCTGTGTAACTGCCGTGTAAATCGACTCAACCACCAAATACACAGTAAAATCACAGAAACCTGTCTATTTCTGTGTAAATCGACTCAACCACCAAATTACACATAAAATCACAGAAATGCTGTGTAACTGCCGTGTACACAGGATTACACAGAAAAATATCCTTGCATTTTTAATTCACCCCAATCCAAATTACACGGAAAAATTTCCCCTGCATTTCAACTTATCCAAAAAAAAAAAATGCAGGGGAAAAATTCCCCTTGCATTTCAATTTATCCAAAAAAAAAATGCAGGGGAAAAAATTCCCCTGCATTTTTTAACCTCTTCATCAAAATCAAAAATTTTGATTTTTACTTTTAATATATTATTTCACAAAATTATCCACAAGACCAAATTTGTCTTGATAATTTTTTAACATAGTCATATCTTTTTTTTCAATCGGTGGTTCATTCATAACAAACTCAAGAGTCTTTTTCAAAACCTCGAACTCCTCTGTCCTTTCAGGAAAAATCCAAGGTGGTCTTAAACACAATCTTATCCTGTATCTATCCTTATACCACTTAATGTAACACATCAAAAGGTTGATTGCCTGAATTCTTACTTTGTTTCCGTTGTAACCGCTGACAGCAACAAACAGGTTTCCGAGACTAGTACCATTCCACATATAAAAATCTCCTTTGGACGAGTCTTCCAGTTTTTGGAATATTTCATCATCAGCGAGCTCAAAATAAATCGAATCTGCCATCTTTTATTCAAATAAAAGATGATCGTAGCATTTTGGATTTTTACTAGTGCTCTTTTGGATTCTCCCGAGAGAAGAATCAGGATGGAAGCTAAACGCATGACAGAAATTTTAAAAGCCTACAACGATGCTAAAGAGACAGAATGAGTACAAAAAATAAAAAAACCTCATGTGATTATTAATCACAAGAGGTTTTTTTGTCATAGTTTACCACACCCAGTTTAAAATGATTGTAGTCAAGTAGGCTGCTACAAATGCGCGTCTTCAGATATACCTTCAGCTTTTACTAATCCTAATCTGTCTCCTTCTTTTTGTAATAATGCGTATCCCATTTCTCAAGATCACGATCGTCAAAAACCAGCTCGGCCTTTATATTTGTTTTTTTCTCATCGTAGTACCATCTCCAAACGTTGTGTGGGTTTCCCTCCCACCATTCTCTGTGATACTCTCCATACGCCTCCAGGTTTATGTCTTGGAGGCGTTGGACTAGGTCTGAAAGGTCTACCTTAGACGGTACGGCTACTGATTTGGTTTTTTGATTACTCATCTTTTATTATTAGAAATTTTGAAAGCCTACAACGATGCTAAAAAAGCAGAATGACTACAACAAACAACCTCTTGTGATTATTAATCACAAGAGGTTTTTTGTTGTAGTTTACCACACCCAGTTTAAAATGGTTGTAATCAAGTAGGTTACTACAAATGCGGCGTATCCAGTAACTAAAGGATCCCGTCCAGCACAAAATTCCCACGGTTCTCTAGGTGCGTAGTCTTTGTATCTACCTTCAGCTTTTACTAATCCGTTTTTGTAACAACACGTCATGTACGTGGGATAATTATCATCAAACACCATCTCAGCCTTCATTTTTGTTTTTCCTCGTCATAGTACCATCTCCAAACGCCGCATGGTTTTTTTTTCATCATCCCACATTTCTTTCCGATACTCTCCGACGCTTTTAGGTTCTCAACCCAGTTGTCATCCGTTAGATTTGGAAGATCCATTTTATTTAAACGTGGTTATTTGTACAAAACGAACTTAAATTCTATCTTAGGCAGAATGAGTACAAAAAATAAAAAAACCTCTTGTGATTAATAATCACAAGAGGTTTTTTTGTCATAGTTTACCACATCCAATTAAAAACGGTTGTAGCCAAGTAGGTTGATGCGAATGCAACATATCCAACGATCCAGGGATTCCAAGGTTTTGGTTTGCCGTACAATGTACCTCTCAAAACTTCGCCGTCTTTAATTGTGCATTCTGTATCTAATGATCCGTTTTTATTAAAACTTGTATAATACTTGGGATCGTTGCCCTCAAACACCATCTCAGCCTTCATTCTGTGTTTATCTTCGTCATGATACCATCTCCAAACGCCGTGTGGGTTTTCTTTATCATCCCACATTTCTTCCCGATACTTTCCAAATTCTTTCAAATTTTTGATCCAGTTTTTATCCGTTAAATTTGGAATATTCCAAATTTTTGACCATTGGCCAACGGTTGACATTTCATCATCAGAACCCATTTTATTTATACAAAACAAGTTTGATTTCTAATTTTTTATTTTCTACGGATTCAATGTACTTCGGAGACTCTCCAAAGCTTCTTTTTTTCCTCTTTCCAGTCCAGCCTGTTCTGCCTCTGTACGAATTTTATGTTCTCTATCAGCCGTAAGTTCAATTAGATCCGCTCTGGTTCTGTGCTTGATTCCAGCCTTGTGACCTCTGTAGTTTTCCAACTCTCGCCGAATGTGGTGGAAGTCTTCGTTGCTGACCCGTCCGTCTTCGAGGGCTTTGGACACCAGATCATCTACAGTATTCAAACTGGACTCAGCCGTTCGTTTTACGCTTTCGTGCTTTTCCAATTTTTTCATGGTAGCCTTTCCAAGAGCTACGCATGCGCTTAACTAGACCACCAGCGATGGCGATTCCACGGGTGGAATGCTCACGATCGCGCCAATTCCACTGGCCAGCGTCCCCACAGCCCCTGTTCCAGATCCGACCGCGATGAGTCCGGAAACTTGAGCCGTGTTGTAGAACATGTTCGACGCTGCCTTGTATTTTCTCCTCAATTTCTCCTCTCGTTAACCTCGTTGTCCAAGAAATTCCTAATCTCTTCAATATTTTTTAGTCGGAATTCAACTCCTCGATCTTCGCTTTCCTGAGGAAGATCGGGATAAAGTGGCGGTGCGTTAGGTTTCTTCATGCTTATTTATTTATATCACGTTAGTAAAATTGTTAGTCCAGCAAAACTTCGTGTCCGTAAAATTCGAGATGTGATTTTCAACGAAATGCTGTATGATTTCTTGCTTGGTTAAATTTTTTTCGTATAAGCTAAGTATTCCCAGTTGCTCAAAATTCATGTTGATTCCAAGGAGACTTACCAGGGCTTGAGTTCTGTAGACATCTGCTGAAACCCCGTTGATCCAAAAGCAAAGCTTATTTTCAACGTACTCGATCGAGACATGATGCATAATCGTAGTGTCCGCTTGAACGGATGTGGAAAAGAGGGTTTGCCGCGTTATTTAGCACTTTGAACGATATCGAGTCGTCGGTCCAAGTAATATTTAGGTACATGAAGAAATTCTGATTAGACTGAAACGTCAAAGAACAAGCGTTAAGCTGGGCGTTCGCGGGTTCACTCCCCGATTTTACCGAAAAAGAGAGGTTCCAAGGCTGAGCAATAAAATGTGGGTTGTTGAAGAAAATTTCTAAAGGTCTAGTGAGTCGCATGGGGTCAAATCTTTCCGGGATTCGCAAATTCAGTAAACCCAGCAGTGATGCCAATTTGCATAGGCCTAGCGTTGAAAGTGTTATTCATTCCGCTTTTAATTTCGATCAACTTGTCTCTCTCCAAGTCGATGTTTTTTTTGGCTCGGATTGAAACATAGTGCGCTCCGTCTTCGTTCATCCATACCATGAATCTCCCCAAAACATGCAAGCTGGTATCGTGCTCGTGTCCAATTTGCTGGTCTACGTACTCTTTCTTCACAGCGTCCTCGTTGTCCGTGGGAGTTCCGAGACCCGTGACTCTATTGCCGCTCATAGCGAGTTCGCCGGTCATCGAGTCGCCATCCTTCGAAACTTTTCTGTCGCTTAACCATGAGGTTAGGCTGGTCACGGAACCCATAGTAGCTGCATCTTGCGGCTCGGTTGGATTCATCAACCCCGTTTTTTTTCCCTCCCATGTTAATCCTTCCAGTCATTCGCGCTCCAGTTTTTTTTTTGACGACGCGAAAGATCTACATCTTCGCCAGCTATTGACGTTGATTTTGTTTTGATCGTTGGTCCCCAGATAGACATTCTTTCTTTTATTTTATCGGATTTCAAATTCCAAATCCAGCGGTTGATCGTGATTATTGAGCTTTCTCGAAGAATTTTTCCATTCTACTTTGAAGTTGAAGTCGAGCTCGTGGATGGTTCCGTTTTGCAGTTTTTTGAAACTCGGCTTTTCGTAGGTCGAAACGAAGTATTCCCCGAACGCGGCGTTTGTGAGATCGATGGACCCAAGAACTCGACCTCCCTGCAGAACGTCGTCGTTGTTTTTAAGATTGTCCGTGGTTGACAGCTGATTCAGGTATACGAGAATTCTTCGAGGTAAAAATTCTATCGCCCGATCTCCCGTGTATTCACCATCTGCTAGCCACCCTTCGTCGTCAATCCGAACATTTCTCGAACGCGGTCCGAAACCAAATCTGATACTGCTCGGGATTGTCATGTTGAGTTTCACATCGTGTTTGTCGACTTAATTGAAACCATCGATCTGGCTCGTGAATTCTTTCATGAGCAGGTCAAAATTATACAGCCCGGGCTTATTTTTATCGCTTCTTCAGGTCCCTGCCCTCCTTGAGTGTACCTCCATTCGAGTTCTTCTTCGACGTTGAACCAACCTACTCGACCGAGATCCTTTTGATTCCAATTTTTAAGTTTTTGCCGTTATTGTCTATACTTTGCAACGGGCGATAAGGTTTTCCTTTGCCGGTGCGGTAATTGTGACAAACATTTTCTTTTATCTTTCAATAAAATGAGAACTGGAGGAGTATTCGAACCGGCCGACGGTTTCAGTCTTGTGAATCAAGAAATTCAAGTCAACAAAAAAGGAAAATTTTACGTAAGATTTCCCAGTTTGTGGCAAAAGTACAAACTTCTGAGAGTCACGGAATAGAGGTGTACGATGACTGGCTCTCCAACCAGATGCAATTTTGGCAAAACCAGCTGAACTTCGCGGTCTGGTGCGCCACGTCAGGATGCGGGTGTCCAAAGAACTTCTCAGTCACAAAGATCCGATGATTCGATCCGTGTTCAGATTTCACGATATTATCAGATCAGAAGAATCCTGTCGGAAATGTCCTGTCCACTACCCTCGGAGGAATCCTTCAATCCTCTGAACAACGGGATCGACACCCACGCTTACGAAAGAATTTGCAGCGAATTTGGAGTGTCCACGAGAGCTAACTGGAGACAAAAGTTCGATCTTTCCAACGGAATGGGCAGTTACTTCTTCAACAAACAATTTTACGACTGGAAATTCGTGACCACCAAAAAAATGGTCGAAGCTTATCAACGGAGGAAACTACAGTCAGTCGATAGACTGGAAAGTTCACTTTGATGCGGACAGCTTCGGAGGCGTGGACAAGCAGACTGACAAGATTCTATACATTGAACAGCTGTTCGATCACGATCCGGATATAACCGACAGATCCATTCGGAAAGGAGATGCCATGGCTGCCATCGGCAGTTTCAGTAGCAGACACTTGGAGAACGAGGGTTTCACACGTGCGGGAGTTTCGAGAATCAACGACTCCGCCAGGACTTACACGTGGGCAATTCTCGGATCCCAAGCTCAAGCCAGATCCGACATCTTGGGCTCCGGCAAGGCGCTCGACGCTCAGAAACAATTTCTAGCAACGTCGAGGATGCGATCAACTCGGTCGTGGATCTTCCGGACTCGATCGACAGATACCAGAGAACTCTTCAGTACGCTCAAAGCAAACTGGATTTTGTCGTGGGTCACGGACTTTACTTGCTTCCGAGCAATATGGAAATCCTCGTGGGATCCGTGAACGGATACAACAATTTTATTCAAATCGCCACGGATGACATGCAGATAGGGCTAAACTCAAGCGTAAACACCGACTTTCGACCGAATGTTGAAGACAGTGCTCCTGAGGAGAGTCAGTTGTTTGAAACGGTTAAAAGCCCATCTTTGGCTGAAGGGGTTGAAAGTTCACTTATGGTAGAGGAGGTTGAAAATCCGCTCTTAACTGAAGACTTCCCACTAATGCATGATGAGAAAAAACTTTCTTTAATTTTGGGAGCAGCCGTTATTGGATTAGCCATCGTATATTTTCGTTAAAATAAAAGATGGATGTCCCACCAGCCGAAGAAGCAAGTGAAAGGGAGAAACTGATAGAAGAGAGAGAAAGCCGCTCACAATATGAGAGTTGAACTAGCATTCACGTTTGTATGGATGACTTGTCTCGCGGCAAAAATTTGGTGAGCTTAAGTAAAAAATAACTCTTAGCAAAAATAAATGCTAAGAGTTATTTTTTTTTTTTTTGCTCATTGTATTACTTTTTCTTTTTCTTGTATGCCTCTGTTACATTTTTGTACAAAATTCCTCCAACTGCGAGAGCAAAGATCCATAGGTGTTCCGCTAAAAATCCAACCACGGATCCGGCTGTTTTCATCACAAAATTTATTACGGCTCCGATGATCCCTGGAAGAGCTATCAAGGCTTTGTCTCCTAATTTTAATAGAAGATTCGCGATCTTTTGCAGTTGATCCTTGAACCAATCCGTCCACGTTTTTGGCTTTGGAGGCTCTGGTGGCTTTGGTCCTGGACCCGGTCTGGTCCTGGAGGCTTTGGTTTTGGAGGTACAGGCTTAGGTGCAGGAGTGACGGCTGAAATTGCTGATTTGGTTGCCGCAATTATCGATCCAATAATTGTTGATATTGTCATACCAACTGCGGTTATAATCGATACAATAGTAACCCCCTCTCGTCGAAATAATGTGCTAACTCTATCACGCATAAAAAGCCATCGCTATCTATGAAATTTTTGATAGAATTTCGCAAACGCTGAAGCGAATTTCTGACCTTGGCGTCTTGGTCAGCAATAGCCGTGTCAAAATCCTCAATTTCTGTTTCCAGTTCTCTAGCTCTTTCAGCGTCTTCTTCGCCACGGGTAATAGAGGTTCTCCTTCCGGATCATTGGGATTAAAACTAACTGAACGACCACCTTTGGATTTCAAGTTTTTAGTTTGGTGACTTTTTCATCCCTTCTTTTGACAAGATGCTTGTAAGCGTCGGACAGCTTTTTTAGTTGTCCTTGAGCATCCAAAAAATTCTTGACTTCCTCTTGGTTTGCAATGGGATCATCCACCAGCTGTTCAGCCAATTCATCTGATTGTTGGACTGATTGTTGAATCGAATTTGCAAACGGATTTCTACGTGCTCTAGTACGTTACGTTGCTCCACCCTGGGCGGAAGGTCCAGTGGGGGTATTGATTGCTTGACTGGTACTACTTTCAACCTGTTTGGCTAGTTGTTGCGTTTTTTTAGTAGTGCTAATGAAATCCTTTACACCTAGGGTTTCTCTTACAAATGTACTACCTCCTACACCATTTTTTTCTTTAATATAATCAATACTTAGAAATTTTTGCGGCTTTCCTTTATGAGTCAATCTGGTTTTTTTATCCTTATATTCAATAAAAATAGTATCGTCCTCAATTGACCATTTTGTACCCTCCCGAAATGTGTCTCCTATTTCCTCAACATTATCTTTATTGAGTTCAAATCTTAGTTTTAATTTTTGTTTTACATACTCTTTCCAAGGTACGGAAAGTTTTACATTAATATCTTTTTGTATTTTTAGAAACTCTTTTGGAGGTTCTGGAATTCCAGAGCGAATTCTATCAGCGCGAAGAGCATTAAGTCGTTGAGTTAAACTTTCCACATCCTCGATAGTATCGTGAGTGAGGTCACTACCTTCCCATTCAACGCTTCCTCTACGTCTCTGGGAGTACACCTCAACCTTTGTTTTTATCTGTCCACCTCCAAAATTACTCTCTTCCTGCGTCTGACCACCAACTGCTCCCGTTGTATCACCGACCGTTGACTCATACAACTCATCTTCAAGCCTCTCCATTTCCAAATCTGTTACTGGTTCAACTACTGGCATTTTGATCTTTCTTTTTATTTTACGCTTTTTCTGAATGAACTTTGTAATAATAAAAAGAAAGATGGCGACTGAATACGGATACAAATTGGACCCATACCGACAACTTCGCAAAGCGCGAGGAGTTAAAGGTAAAAGACGTAGCATTCGAATACGCATGCGTTCGAAAAGTACCATCGACCAAACCGGAATGCTCACGGTGAGATTTCCTGGTCTTGGAAAAGATGACGTAATATACCCTGGAACGAGTTTTCTTTGGTTCAAGATTGCTCTAAATTCCGCCTCTGGTGGAAATCAAGATCTTAACAGGACTATCGTAAATAATCTCGGAAGAGCGATAGTGTCAAAAATTGAGGTTAAATTGGAAGGACAGAACATCTTCACTCTGGACGATGCTGATATATTCCTATGCTACCAAGATCTCTGGAAGACGAAGCGAGGAAAGAGAGAACGCCGCTGATCAGGGCATCCAGTCTGCGGCAGGTCGAAAAATAAGAATCGACGCTGGTGACAAAGGTACAGATGCCAAGGATGTCGCCGAAGGAAAGTCCTTCGGCGACAACATGTTTTGCATCCTCTGGACTTTGAGATGCTGAATTCTCATAATCCATATTTCCAGTACGAGATGAAGGACAGGCTGAGTTACGAGCTGACGTTCAACAATTACGAAAAAGTCGTGGTGTCCACGGATACAGCAGCCAGCTATTCCATCTCAGATATTACCCTTGAGTTTGATGTAGTCAATGATCCTGAGCTAGCGATGGCTCTTAGGAACAGGGTGAATGGAAAAAGCGCGTCGTCATGTACGACAGAGTCATGAGACACAGCAAAGAGTCGCTTAACAAGTCAGACACCGTCTGGAATATCGCTCTAGCACCGCGAGCAAAGTCCATGAAAGGTATTCTGATTCTCTTCAGAGACCCAGCTGCGGATGGAGGAGGAGCCAATTACGCCGAGATACCGAAAAGTTCTACAACCCAAAGATCAAAAAGTTTCAACAACGCTCGACGGTATTCCAAATCAGCTGCACTCCTCTGGGATGCTGCCTCACCATCACTTCAAAGAAATTCAAAAGCACTTGCGGATGGAAAATTCAGAACTGTTCCACACGTAATCAAGGAAGCGGGATTGGCTGATGTGAGGAGGCGAGATTATCTCACGACCAAGTATGGTCTCTGGTTGGACATGAGAACCACGGATGATGACACGTTGCATGGATCTGGTAGGAAAATTGAAGGAGCTAGTCAGAGTATTCAGATCGAGATCGAAAAAGAAGCCGAGACGGCAGGAGCGTTGAACGCTTACGTGTACTACATACAGGATGCACGGGTGAATATCGAAGCCGGAAGATTGCAGAGCGTGAACTACTATAATAAAAGATGTTTCCAAAACACGCGCACTCGGCTATAATCTGCGGAGCCACCGGCTGTGGCAAGACTGAATTTGTTCTGGATTTACTCGAGAGGGAATACAAGAATTTTTTTGAATACATCATAATCGTTTGCCCTACCTGGACGCGCAACAAAGCGTACTTAAACAGATCCTGGTTTTTTAAGGACGTTGATGTCATTCCAATGGATCCTAACTGGTGTCCAAAGTCCGACGATTGGCTGAACGATTGTTTGAAATTTGGCTACAAAACTTATGGAATACAAGACGGACACACACTTTTCATTATCGACGACTGCAGCTCTGACAGATCATTAACCAAAAAGAAACAGATGCTTTCTCAGCTAGCATTCTCGGGAAGACACGATAATTGCTCCGTTTGGGTGCTTACACAAAAATATAACTCCATCGTTACCGATCTCAGAGAGCAGACAAAATGGACAGCCTTGTTTTACACAAAAGATCAAGATAGTTTCAAGCGAGACTCTAAGGGAGAACGATATAATCCCAACTCTAGAAGAGAAGAAAGAGATCAAAAAAAAGCTAGCTAAACAAAAACATTCCAAACTAATTCTAATTACCGAGCAACCGACTGAGTACTGGTGGCAAAAATAATCTTAAGATAAAAAGCAAGATGACTGAAATTGAAGATATAGTTAACGAGGCGATGACCGTATGTTCTGCCCACCCTGAGCGTAAACGCCTACCATAGACGGAATGTCTACCTTAGACGGTACGGCTACACGGGAGGAACCTGTAAACACGGACTCTGCTAAAGCGGAACAGCTGCGGGAACGGTTGATCGGCGTAGCAGAGGCAGGAAAAAGCAAAGAGTATTTGGGAAAGACCATAACCTCCGCTGAGATCGAGAGGCTTGATCAAAAGAGCCTGATGAGACTCTACGCCAGATACGCGGCTCACATGGGTGGGAGAGTGACTAGGTCAATGAAAAAGCCCTTCGTTACCGCTTACGTAAATTTGGTCGGACTCTTCAAAAAAAAAAATTTGGCGATTACCGATCGCGATGCTCTGGAAGAGTCTCTGAACGAAGGACCCTTTATTGATTTAGCTTTAAACAAATGGACCTGTGGGCTGTATCATAGTTTTGGACGTATGCTAGCTCCGTTGGAGGCTATTCTGTTAACTAGCAACGGTGTTAAAAAGTTGACTTTCCACCAGAAGCGAAGTGCACAGTAGACGACTCCCCAAGTATTGATGTGATTGATTAAGATCCTGGAAACTAAAAAATTCAAGAGGAAGTATTTATTCCTCTTGGAATTTTTTTAGTTGAATTCCTATGGTACTTGAACAAATTTGGACATATGCTAGACCCACTTGAGGCTGTACTGTTGACAGGCAATCACATTCAGAAAAACCCAGAAACCCCTTAGGAACTCCAACCCTTGGCTGGAAATCAATCAGAATCTCCACCACCAGCTAAACACTCTAGTGAAAATCTTAGCATGATGCTATTGATTCACACTTTCCTCTTGCCACACTCAAAGTCCATAGCAATAATAAACCATGGATGACTCAGAAAATCAAGTCGCTTGTAAAAGATCGTCAGAAAGCATTTGCAGCACATGATGTAGAGCGTTATAAAATGTTACATAATAAGGTCCAGCGTGCAATTAAGAAATCTAAGGTTGATTATTATGCAAATAGAGTAAGAAATCTTCAAGCCACTGAGCCACGGAAGTGGCACCAGCAAATAAGATCAATGACCAGGAACACCAAATCTGAGCTCAGTATTCCTATTTCAGGGGTAAGTGATGATGATCATGGTACAATTGCCAACACAATTAACGACCAATTTGTTAGCATCTCGTCTAACATACCTCCGCTGGATCTTGGATCTCTTGAGGCCTACCTACCGCCCCGGATCAATCACCATCACTCTACCCTTGGGATGTTTATGCTGAGCTCAAAAGGTCAAGTCTACCAAAGCCAGTGGACCAGATGGTATCTCTCCCAAATTAATTAAGGAATTTGCATATGAATTGAGTGTCCCTTGACTAATATTCTGAACAGCTCTTACGCTGAAGGTGTTGTGCCCACTCAATGGAAAAAGAGCCATAGTGGTTCCAATCCCCAAATCAAAGCCTCCTAGGGCTGACAAACTCAGGCCCATTTCTTTAACAGACTGTTTTTCCAAAATCAGTGAAGGGTTTATCACTGACTGGGTGCTGGAGGATATTCAGGAAAAGATTGACCCCCAACAGTATGGTAATATTAAGGGCATATCCACATCGCACTATTTGGTCAGCCTTCTTCACTCAATTCACCAAGGTGCTGACAAAGTCAACAACATTGGAACGGTGGTTCTGACGGACTTCTCAAAGGCGTTCAATATGATTGACCACAATATCCTCATTAGTAAGTTTATCCGCCTTTGAGTCCGTGAGATCCATCGTTCCATGGTTGTGTGACTTTGTCAGTAACCGTGTCCAATGTGTGCGCTTATAACCAAACTCTCTCTGAGTATAGGGTCCTCAATGGAGCTCTTCCCCAGGGAACTAAACTTGGTCCCATTGGATTTCAAGTGGTGATTAATGATGCAGCCCAAAACTTGGAGTCTGATATCAAATGTTGGAAGTACGTGGATGACTTGACACTTGCAGAGAATCGCTCACATCCACAACCAAGCAAGCTTCAGGAAGAACTGACTAAGTTCAATGACTGGACTAACACCAACAAGCTTAGCTTAAATCCTCCAAGTGTCAAGCCATCCAGATCTGCTTCAAAACAGACCCTCCTGCTCATTCTAATTTAAATATTTCTGGCATCCCCCTGAATTTTGTCGATGAAGCAAAAATCTTAGGCGTGTGGATCCAAAATGATCTCCGTTGGAACAAGAACATCTCTCAGATCACATCTAAAGCAAACCAAAAATTATACATGCTAAAAAAAAAAAAAAAATTTGGCTTTAATGAAGATGAGTTGATCACCGTATACAAAGGCTACATTCGCCTCTTTTAGAATATGCTGATGTAGCCTGGCACTCCTCACTCTCTGCTGGTCAGAGTAGTGCCCTGGAAAGGCTACAACGTCGTGCATGCAGGATTACGCTGGGCCAAAATTTCACCTCCTATGCTGAGGCCTTGCGGACTTGCGAGCTTGAGTCCCTGTTTGATAGGAGAGAGAACCATTGCCGCAGGTTTGCCGAAGGGCTTGCCAACTCATCGCGTACCAATGATCTTCTCCCCTACCAGACAGGCGTGTCATGCTCGCAATCTCCGTAATGCGCATCACTATTCCCAGCTGCGTTTCAGAACATCTCGCTTCAAAAACAGCCCCATCCCCTATTTTGTTGATGCATTAAACAAGTAGCGCGCCGTTTATTCAGGTTTTCCTGCATGCACGCACATTTCAGCTTTTATATTTATTGTGCAATAATAGTGTGAATTTATAGTATTTACTTGTGTCTGCCATTTTATGTTATTTTATATACTTTTTTCATATTTATATCAATTTTAATGAATGCTTTGCTTTTACTCTGTACATTGACATGTAATTTGACCTTCGGGTCACAATATGTTGGTTTTAATAAATATACTTATTATTATTAGTGCTAAATCAGATGTATGTCCGAGTGCAGAATAAATAAAAATTGATTTATGAAAAGCATAACAAAAAGAAAACCGAAACAATGACAACAATCACTACAACTACAGTTATGTCAACAGCAAATTGTGATCCAGCAAAGAAACAAAAAAGGGTTGTGGCTGGTAAAGCATTGGCTGCAAAGAATAAAGAACAGCTTGAATTATTAAGAGAGTTTGAAGCGCAGAAAAAGTAAAGGAAAAAAATCCAAGACGAAGTCGCAGCTGGAAAAATGGTTGCAGAACGTTTGAAAAAAAAGAATCGAAGCGATGCATGAAGTTCAACAGGAGCATCCTGAGATTAAAACCCAAACCTATCCGGAGAAAAGAACCATAGAAACACAAACTTATCCGGAGATGAGATCCATAGAGACACAAACTGACTAAAAATTCTTATCATACTAAAATTGTATGATAAGAATTTTTTGTAGACGATTCTACAGGTATCTATAGATGATTTCTACAGGTATCTATAGATGATTTCTACAGGTATCTATAGATGATTTCTACAGGTATCTATAGATGATTCTACAGGTATCTATAGATGATTTCTACAGGTATCTATAGATGATTCTATAGGTATCTATAGATGATTCTACAGGTATCTATAGATGATTCTACAGGTATCTATAGATTTTTCTAATAATAAAAGATGAGTGATCTAGAAACCAAATCAGTAGACGTTCCAGCAGCGGACACGACGCCTCCGACAAAAAAAGTGACGGCAGGAGTGAATCAAGCAAAAGTCAAAAACCCGAACCGGGTTGCCGCTGGAAAAGCATTAGCCGCAAGAAACAAAGAAAGGACAGCAAAATGAAAGCCTTTGAAGCAATGCAAGCAACACCATCCAAAGATACACCTGAGACCATGCCTTCAGACGTGTCAAACTGGTTGTCAGGTCCAGTTCTTGTTGGAGGAGCGGTCGTCGTCGTTGGAGGGATAGTGGCATATGGGTATTCTACCTTAAACGGTGCGACTGAAAGCCCACCCACCGTGACCACAGTGGTCGATCATCAACCAAAAGTCGATCCTTTCGATGATTTTTAGTTACAATAAAGAAGATGGCAGAAACCAATCCAAACGTAAAATGATAAACGGCGCAGTATCACGCAACAACGATAAGCCTCGGTATATGGGCTAACTCGTTCGTTATGAAAAAGTTCCTAAAAATGAAGCCGCTAATCTCTCGCAGCTTGATGCGGAGGATATCGGAAAGTTGACTTTGAGTGTCTTTTTCGCCACGATGCTCAGAGATTGGCTCGTGAATCAAGGAATTCTTCCGGATCAAATTATGGCTTAGACATTCTGTCTATGGTAGGTAGTATATTAAAAACCCTCTTAGCACTATCTGTGCTAAGAGGGTTTTTTTTTTTGAAAATAAAGAGAAAATGGCGTCACTCGCATTCATGGTTGGTGGAGCCATGGTTAACGCTTTGGCATTTTCAGGGAGCAATTATTTGTTCAACTCTCTCAGTAGTTCGGAAGAACGCATAAAGACACGATCTCGCTCTCGAAAAACTTCAGCACGACCGAGATTCTTGGAATCTAGCGCGTCTTTCAAGAATAGATTACATCAACGATCAATTAAAAAAACAGGGTCACGCGGAGAGAACCTTTTCGGACGTCGATGACGCGATGAGACAGTATTATAATTTAACGGGAATTTTGATGGATTCTTTTCCACCGAACCACAACTTTATGATGGAGAGTATCTCGGCGAAGATCAAACAAAATCGATTCAGAACGGGAATTAGCTTTGCTCGGACTGGGATTGCTCGGAACCGGTGTGGTCGCTATCAAATACTTTGGATAAAAGTATTTGGGTGGGAGCTGAGCCTCTAATCTCAGGAAAATCATCGAGAGTTACGGGATAATTTCTTCGTTTGAGTAGGTAAAAAAGAGCGTAGTGGATATTGAAATTATTTCTCTTGGGTTTATTTTGTAGATAAATTTTCAGTATATTATCAAGATCGCATAACAAATTAGCTCGATCATGCCAAAAATCGACGGGAAAATTGCCCGTAATTTCGTAGTAAATCTTGTGAACGGCTTTTGGGTCTGATCTCAAGACTTTTAACAAGTCTTTTTTACTCGGAGGGACTCGAACAATATTTTTTTTCGTTCAAATTCGTAACATTTCCTCGATAGATTTCAATGTATTCTTCAAACTGGTAGGTCTTGGTTTCGCAGTACTTTATCGATTGTCGAATTTGGTCGATGTCAACTCGGGGTGAGTTCTCGTTAAAAGACGCGTCATTTTCCAAACCACAATCATAACACACATCGTCTACTATGTATTCTGAGTTGCAATTTTTACATTTTGACGGAACTCTTTGCTCCACTCGTGCGGGTTCTTTAAACAACCGAGTGAATTCGGTACCGTATAGGTTGCAAATCGGTTTTTGCTCAAGGCGGGTTTTCTTTTTACACAATTTGCAAAAACAACGCTTATATTTACTCGTACACTTCATTTTTGTAACAATAAAAATCTCCTTTAGACTGAATGTCTAAAGGAGATTTTTTTTTTTTTTTTGATAGAATGTACGACTAGTCTGAGTCTTCATCATATTCCAACTCTTTCACTACAAGGTCAAAACTGTGGTACATGTTCCCGGTTGTTTTGCTTTCTATTTTGCCCGTAAGTCTAACAAGAGCTATTGATTCACCAAAGTCCAAGTCCAAGTTCTCTAGCCTTTTTTGTTAGGGTAGAACAACTCCAAACTCGAGTGTTATCACTGAGAGTGATAACTCGGATTTTCCAACCCTGGTTTCCATGATCTCAAAATTGGTAATTTAAGTAAATTCCACCTTCTTCTAGTTCAACCCATTTCAAAATTGAGGGTCCTTTTTGCTCTTCTAACAAATGTTCAAATTCAATATTGAGTATGCTTGATTGTTTTGCCATTTTGTTTGTTTTTTTTTATTAGCCGGGATTTTCTTAAACTTTTTTTTTTTTTTTTATTAGACAAGATTTTCTTAAACTGTTTTTATTTTTAAATCGGGCTAAAAATAAAAGATGGCTGAAACTAAAATGTCTAAGGTTTACTACAGTCCGAGAGGGTATTGGAAGGGTGTTTCTGCGATAGACAAGCTGGCGAAAGAGGCTGGAGTGACGAAAGAAAAAGCTAGAAATTTTTTGAAAAAGCAGACTCAGTGGCAAATTTACCTACCACCTCCAAGTACATTCCCAGAGCAAAATTTAACGTAAGTGTACCTAATGAAGTTCATCAAGCCGATTTGTTGTTTCTCCCTCACGACAGACCGAGTAAAGGAAAAAAGCTTTACAAGCACGCGTTGACTGTGGTGGATGTCGCGAGCAGATACAAGGAAGCTGAGCCTCTGAGCTCGAAGGAATCTGGGGAGGTGGCTAAGGCATTTGAAAAAATTTACTCTCGAGTTTTAAAGTGGCGAAGCTTCTGCAGGTCGATCCTGGAAGAGAATTCATGGGCAAAGTGAACGAAGTGATGAAAAAGCACAAGGTCGATATCAGAAGAGGGTTGCCTGGTCAACATAGAGCTCAGGCAATTGTTGAAAGATTCAACAGAACTTTGGCTGAAAGACTGTTTGGTCATCAGTACTGCAGGAAATACTGATGGAAGCTCGTGGTCAGAAAAATGTGAGGTCTACCGAGTGGGTGGGTAGGCTTCCGGATGTGATCAGAGCTTTGAACAGCGAAGAGACTCGACTGATAGGAATGAAACCGGTTGATGCTATCAAGAAGAAAAAGATTGAAACGATGTCTTCAGCTCCACAGAAGTTGAAAAATGAGATTAAAATTCCAGGTAACGTGAGATTGAGGTATTTGTACGCTCCCGGAGAGTTGGAGGGAGGTGAGAGAAGACGCATAACCGATCCCATTTGGTCTCTGGAAACTTACACGGTTGATAGTATCGTGAGAACACCGGGTGATCCAATTTTGTACTATTTGTCGAAGGAGCACCAAAAGAGCGTTTGTTAGACAGGAGCTTATGATAGTACCGAGGGTACACAGTTGCCACCGACAGAGTTTTGAAGTAAAATTTCTTATTCAAGTTTTTCAACACAGTAACCGTGTGCATGTGTGTGAATTTTGTCCTCAAGTCTCTTTCGTTTGTCATCGTGCGGATCTAGGGCAACTTTGTTGACGGTTTCAGTGTACACCTCATGCTTGTAACTCCTAATCACATTCATCGTTCTCATCAGAGGTTTCTCATCGAAGAGACAACGCTTGTAGTCGCTCAAAGGTAATTTTTCTTTCAACAACTGCTTTTTGACGCCCTTACATCTCTTTTCCTCTTTTCCCTCATGTATTCTGTAAGAGTACAACTTTGCTCTGAGACCAACAAATTCGGCGATTTGCTTTCCTCCGGCTTCGTCTTTGAACATACCGGGAACTTTTTGTTCTTTCCGGTCGGAATTTTCGACGGATGATCAGCTGGGTAGTTGGAGGTGTCAAAAGCTTTTTCACATCACCGAAATGTCAGCGTAAAAATCCTCAGTCTGAATTTCATAGGTCAACGAGTCGGTATCAGTCATACAGAGCTTTGCCCTTCCACCATAATTCCTCTTGATGTAATTGTAGTGAAAGTCATACATCTGTGTCTTAGAAATATCCAGGATGCTCATTCCAAGATAGATCGGCTTGTTGAAGTACAGTTTGATTTTCTTCATGTGAACAGCCACAAGATTTTCATCAAAGATTGTGCATCGCTGGTAGTTGGGTTTTGCGGCTAATTTGATGGCTTTGTGTTCGAATTCACGAGATGGACATTGACGCGATTTCTGATGTTTTCCATAGTTTTGCCAAAAACCGAAAGTTATTCATCAACTTAAAAAATCCTTTTCAAACTCCGAGTTTGCATTTTTGTAAGCTTCGGTATTCAGATCGATGTACTTTTTTCATAAAGGGACTCTCATTAAATATGATTCCTCTGTGGATCTTGGTTAATTTGAGTCCAAGGTCTAGACATTGTTTCAAAGCCGTGTGGTGAATGACGACTTTTCCTTATCTCCAAGATTTGGAATGAGTTTTTCCACCCTGTTTACGGTGACTCTCTCAGGAGCTAGGGGATAGTCGTTATGGAGGTCGTGTAGCTTCTTAGGGTATTCCAGATCCACTTCAAGAATGCATGGGATTTCATCCCAAGAGTCTAGCTGTTTGAGTCATCCACTCGAAATCTCCGGTTGGCAATGGTTGACTCATCGCCCAGCCATAAAGGTTATTAGCGTCGAGGTATTGGATATACTTGGAGGGCTTGCTCGGATCGTAATCGGATCCCATGTATTTGTTATTTGCTTCTGAATATCTGGTTGAAATCATGGATATCCCACCTCTAATTCCCTTCTCGATCATCAGAGCCATATCAATATCCGTTAAAAGATCTAGTTTGATTCCTGTTTTCTTCAACATGGCGTCATAGGATAGGCCTGGGGCTGTGTAGTACCAGCAGGGGTCAAGCTGATAATTTTTCAAGCATACTTTTCTAAAACTCTCAAAAACATCCGCTAGCAAGAGAACATCGGATTCGAGATATAGATCATGATACTCTCGCATGGTTTTCATTCCAAAAGTATCCCACACCTTTTGAGCGTGTTCATAATCCTCATCGGAAATGTGTTCTTCGTTGAGTTTGGAGTAGAAGGTGTCTTTGGGTGGAAGACTAGTCTCCTGGAGTTTTTCCAAAGAGTTGACGTGATCGTATGGATAGACACCTTTTCGCAAGAGTAGGTTGAGTTGATCATCTTCATAAGACTGCTGAAGATTTTTACAATTGTTCTTTCGCAACAAATGACAATAATCTTGATGCGTAAGACTCTTTCCAGTCCGTTTTTGATAAGCTTTCTTATAATCTTTGACGGTGTCAAACTTTCCTCCACCAAAGGTTTTGATCGCATCTTCATACCCTGTTAAATTTTCGACGAGTTTACCCAGTCCAGCAGCCATGAATTTGAAGCTGTCGATAAATCTGAGATCACGCTTGACATCGACTTCTTTTCCTTCCTTATTGGTAAAGGTATCAACCAATATCTTCTTGGTGAATGAGATGTACTTCTCTTCGTTGGAAGGAATACAGTCAATCTCTCCTCGGTCTTGCCAAGATTCTTGATGAACAGATGAGCGTCATATCCGGCTAGATTATGGAAAATCACAGGAAAGAACTTTGGTTTCCTATATTTCATATTACAGATATTGTGGGCAGCTCCTCTGAATTTTCCAGTAAAGTGGCAGTGGTCTCTGACGTTGTAATTATCTTTATCATCGGGGTCAGTGGATCCTTACAGATGTGGCAGTGGGTGGATTTTTCAAGATCTCTCGCTCTTGCTCCCGAAGATCATTTCCTTTTGGAACTTGAATTCTTGATAGATCTCTTTGATGTTTTGCTCTAGAGTTTCCACAAAAATCTGAGCCACATCTTGGTCCTCGGATTCCTTGGTGAAGATCACTGGTTCTTGAGTGTACACCGAGTCATCGAAACACTTGATATAATAGCAAAAGCCCGATGGTTCGTGCTTCTGATACTTTTTGGTGTAGGAGTCTTTGAGGTTTGGTTGACAAGTTTGAATCGGTTTTGTAAAAGATTCAAAATCGGCGCATACTACGACAAAGGAACGTTCTGAGACTTGAAATGATGTTTAAAATACTGAGATGAATCCTTCTCTGGATCCCGCATTTCAATTTTCACGGTTTCATTATTTTGACATAGCTCTTTATGTTTCACCAATTTTTGTTTGGAGATGTAGGACGTGAGACATCGCATACAATAATATCTAGCATGACCATTTTACTCTCTCGTGCGACATTAGTCTGCTCATACTCTTGATGACGCAGTAATGTTGGGTGTCATAGCCATCCTTATTTTTGCTCGTTTTTAAAAGAAGATTAACTTCATGTTTTCGATTGCTAGCACCTTCTCTCAGCGGGTAGACTTCATTTTTGTACAACCTCTCGGATGAATTTTTTTCGGCGTATCCCAAGACATTAACGGAAATTGTAGGATTGTTCCTTTCAAACTTGGCAATTTCCAAAGTAGGAGTGGGAAATGTGATGCCATCACAGTTAAGCTTTTCGGCTTGTACCATAAGCTTTGTGTCTATCCGATTTGGATTTTTGTCAACTGGATTGAGCCATCGAGCGACAGCCCACTTGAAGCATTGTTTGTCCTCATTTTTGGGATTGATGATCGCTTTTTTTGGCTAAATCTTTTGGAAGCGGAATGTATGACGAACCACTCATCGGTTTGTATTTAACTGTGTGAATGCTCAAGTCTACGATCGATTTGAATACCCATCCGCTTCCGCTGTTTTGAAATGTCGCAATGTTTTCCAAAATTCTTTCAAACCACCTTTTGTATAATTCATCAAGAGGTGGTGGAGGTAAATGAGGCTTCTTTGGTGATAAGTTCTCCCTTTTGGAGATTCGTCTTTTCCATCATGCAGCGAAGAACTAGCACAACCTTTGTTTGACGATTGTTGGTTAAAAGGTTCACAACAGGTTGTTTAGTTGCTGCTAAAAAGGTTCTTGGTTCATAACGTGATCTTCCACCAATTTTGTATTGAGTAGTAAATCGATTGAGAGCAGATTCGGTTTCTTGAATTTCAAAAGGTTTTTTTTTCTGCTTGTACAGTTGTTTAATTTTTCGTTGAAATTTAGTCCGTCTCAAAGGTGGTTGAGGTGTGGCCAAAAAGGACCAGTCTTGCGGTTGTGGTCTTTGTTGCGCTTGTGGTTGTGTTGATGGCATGTACGGCGTTGGTTGAAGGATAGGCGGATCGATATTTTGTATCGGAGCATCCAGCGGATCTAAGACATAGTTTTCTTGAAGTATTTTTATCAGATCGGTTTTTGGTGTGTCTCCAATCTCCTTGCAGGCCAGCATTTTTCGCAATGGCTCGTAGATCCTTTACCGTATATTCACTCTTGATTTTTTTAAAACGCTCCCATTCAGCGTTCGATGAAAAGGATAGTATTCGTTTCATCTTCTTTTATTATATACAATTTTTTTATTTTCTTAAACTCTTTTTTTATTTTTCCAAAAAAAAAAAATCAATATTAAATTATTATGAGGATTTCTTTTTTTCGTAATATTTTTTGAAGCCTCGCAATACTTCTCTCTATTCTTCCGTAATAAGCGAACTATATTTTTTACCCTTATTTGTCGGAATTCCCAACTCTTTACATAGACCGACATTGTAACGATTCTGCAATGTTACGGGTTTGTAAAATTTGTTTGGATTTTTTTGACTGAGTTGAACCCACTGGTTGTTGTAAAATACGAACAGACGGTTATTTTCTACTTTCGATTCAAGAGTTATTTCTTTTTTAACGTTGTAATGATTTTTGAATGATTCCATTTTTTTATTATATTTATTTTTTCTAAATATTTTTTCTTAAATGAATAAAATGAAGAGGTTAAAAAATGCAGGGGGAATTTTTTCCCCTGCATTTTTTTTTTGGATAAGTTGAAATGCAGGGGGAATTTTTCCGTGTAATTTGGATTGGGGTGAATTAAAAATGCAAGGATGTTTTTCTGTGTAATCCTGTGTACACGGCAGTTACACAGCATTTCTGTGATTTTCTGTGTAATTTGGTGGTTGAGTCGATTTACACAGAAATAGACAGGTTTCTGTGATTTTACTGTGTATTTGGTGGTTGAGTCGATTTACACGGCAGTTACACAGGTTTTTGTGATTTTACTGTGTATTTGATGGTTGGGGACGATTTACACGGGAAATGACAGAAATGTGCTAGAATCGGCAATAACCTACTACTCCTCATTGTTTAGCTACAAGCATTACCCACAATGCCCTTTGCTCTGAAATTGCAAAAGAGCATATGATTTGAGCATGGAAAGCTGGCCATCAACTTAAAAACCTTACTTACACATATTTCAACTACGACTTACACATATATATTTCAAACTACTTTCATTTTGTTAATGTTCGATATTGTGAATTTTACGAAACCTCCCTGTGAAACTCAATCCCTTAGATACATGTTAGGTAATACATGCATCACTCAGACCATAGTGTTGAATTACTTGTATCAACACCAATTCCAAACATTTTATTTTTACATCGTCTATGCTCACATGTGACCTTTCAACAATTACGATATAATTCAAGTCCCTGTCACTATTCAATTTTTCAGCATTTCAATTTGGTGTAATAATAGAATTAATAAAATGGAATTGAATGAATATGCAACAATAGTTATGCAAGTGTTGACTGTTGCAAATGAAAATGAAAGTCTCCATTTTGAAAACTATATGGCATGCCAAAATAATTTGCAAAAACATGTTGATAAGGTCATTACAAAGAAAGAAGGTACAAAGAAAAAAGGTATTTACATTTTGTTCTATATATTACAAATAAAATGAAATATGAGTATTAGAGTCAAGATATTAGAAGGAGATAAAACAGCCCTCAAATTAATTGAAAGCATCGGGAGGCAATCTATGCCTCTGTGCCCTATTTCCAAGCCATTGAAAAGCATGTAATTGCCTTGGTGCCCCTTTCAATTTTTTTTCAAATTGTCTTGGATTGGCTGCCCTTTCAAATTCTTAATTTGAAGGTTGTGATGCAATTAAATATCTTAATTTTATCTTTAGAAAATATTCTACTTGGTTTTAAGTGTCTGAACTAAAATCAACATTCAACACTTGAAGTAGGCAAGTGCACATTAAAAAAAACGCATTTAAGAAAAAGACTCTTCAATTTGGAAATGATCATAATTTAAAGATATTTAACAACAAATGACTCAATTCAGTATCGAAGTTACATAATGTTACTATGACCGACGGGACCACGCTCTTGAGTAATGAACCACAATCTAAACGATCACCACACAAAGTATATGGCACTCGAATGCATACCAAAATAGCATGATCCGGTAATCAAGGGAATTACGTACCCACTTCGATCAGGGTTCGGATTTTGCCAGCAAATACCTGTTTTTGCCGACAAAGTGGCAAAAACTGGCAAAACCTGTTTTTGCTAGCTTTTGCCTGGTTTAAATCAGCAAAACTGGCAAAAACTCTTTAAAGTATTTGACTTTAAAGCTTTCATCAATGCAACACAAGGTGTCATCAACAACTCACCCCTATCCATTCTGCAGCATGGATGTAAACTTATCATCATCATTTCATTTTAAAGTACACAAAGGTTCTGATACAAAATGTACCTGCTGACAGCCCGGGCTGACAGACTCATTCACAGTTGTCAAGGAGTGAATGATAAACAACTCAAGTGTAGCATCCATCACACTGCTGCGGTGATCATGATTATTTGAACGTTTAGGAATTAAAGAGTTAATCAAGGGTTCTTTCATTGCTGAAAATTACATTTATTCTAACAGGTTTTATGTTATTGGAGCAAGTAAAATAGTATATCTTTTGAACTCAATTTTTCCCACATATCAATCTTTTCTTGAGAATTCAAAGCTCCTAGTATCTTGGTAATATTTGACATCTATTGTAACTTTTCACAAGGTGACTAAGTTGATTGATGCATGCACAGTGTTGAACGTAGACATTTTTTATGTGTAGCATTATCAGCTTGCACTACTTGATTTTTGTTGCATTTGCACACTTCACTCAGTTCACTGTATAAGTCTATGGCATGAAATTGCTACACATTTCCAAAATTGTTTAGAAAAATTTTCAAAATTGAGTAGCATTTTGCGCTGTGATACTGGCTATGGTTAATGCTGTGTGCGCAGTAATAAAAACCGAATAATTCTTTCCTATAAGTTTAGTTTATTACCTTCATTGCATATAAAAATGCGGTGTGTGGTGCAAAAGGGCAACCCCGAACAGGCACGCAGGCCCACTAGATGGGGTCCCTTATACACACATCAAAATAAAAGAACTAAAATTACACAGTACATAATTATAAACACATTTAAAAAACACTATAAAATACATTGAAAATATAATACTAAAATTGAGTTGCCAAATATAGAGTCAAGACATCACAGAATTCATAAGCACTAGTGAAATTGCACAAAGTACAACTGATCATAGTATAGATAATAATGGTTGTCACTGTTGATATTGATGCTACATCTCATTTGTACACATGGGCTGTAAATGTCACCTAAAAACTTAGTAGAGCCCCTGTAACATGTGATACACAGCAATATTTGACTTTCTTGACAATTCACTGTAAAAAGATCACATAACTTTTGAAAAGGCTTAATTGTTCATCAAATTACCAACATTGCCCAGCACACTTTGTGAGCATTGTATTATCGGTACACATAATGGCTGGCTATATTTTACGTTGATGTTATGCTATACATGAGCGGTAAATGTCACCTAAAATACTACTGTATAAAGAAAAGACCCATCACATGAAACATAATACTCAAATTTGCCACCAGACTGCCCTAGATAGTCATTCCATTGGACATCACTGAGAGCTACACTAACTTACCAGAATTCTGTATGACTTAAGATATATGCCCCAATTCAATGAATCTGAATCAATATTGGTAACTGTACACCATTTGTACTTGGTAATAATACTCCAACTGACATTTGGAAGGCAGCTTGTCACGTTGAGACATGATACAACTATATTTTTGTGTCATTTTAATTTTCATATTTGTCTTGCACTTATATTTTTTCAGGTTGCTATGGCTAAGTACATGACAACATTTATATGAAAAATTTATACTACTATAAGTGTAAGTTATACAGTTAGGATCAATAGGCCCATTTACAACATGACTTAATTTTTAGGGTCATTGATACAAAGATATCACTAATCCTGGTAAAGATATCACTAACCCTGGTATTTGACATAAAATTCCCAAATAGTTGGGGAATATTGGCCACCCGAGTTCAGTTGTGATTCTTATTCTCCAAAGACCTATTATTACGCCTGATTTTAATGGAATAAATTATTCAAAACACATTTTAAATGGGAAAACAGCCAAAAATCATATTTACTGAAATTACTGATGCACATATTTATCTTTTGTTTAATGCATTAGTCAATTTACGAAAAAGGAAAAGCAAACAATGGATTAACTCTCTAACAATTTTACCCTGAAAACTCCTGTACTTGGATCAAAAGCAATAAACCACTAACATCTAAATTTGAATCTAAAGTACAATGTAGCTGTGTGAGCAGAGCTGTGAGAGGCCACAGACCAAAAAGTGGAAAACTAAAAAACAGTGTAAAATAAGAGCTATATAGAAAGTCATGCGAGACATGACACACAAGCCGACCTGTTAATGGGTCAAGTTTGAGCAATTTAGAAATTTGACCTTTGACCCCTAAACTTTGACCTTTGGGGTCATAAATATTTTTAACATGTTTAGAATGTTGTAAGAATAATTCCTGTTGAATTTGAGCTCGATTGGACCAATTTCGAAATTTGACCTTTGACCCCTATAACTTGACCCTTGGGTCACGATTGGGGTCAACTGCTCTTGCATTGTGCTTAGGATGTCATAAGAAAGATTCCTGGTGAATTTCAGCTTAATCGGAACTTATACATGGATTTTGATTTTTTTAAATTTTGATTGACCTTTTGACCCCTTAATGACCTTTGACTTCAATGGAAAAAAAAACCTTACGTATACACCGACAAAATGCATTGTTCCAGTTTTAATAAAAAAAGTCTAACATGTTTAGTTCTTGAGATAAAAATTCTTAAAGTTATTCAGCTAAAAACAGGAAGTGACCCCTTAATAACCTTTGACCCCCAAAATAAAAATACCATGCATACATCAGGGAAAACTGATTCATGTATGATGGTTATATTATTCTGGTCTGTTTATCTTTTGAGATAACATTTTTTGAACATTTTTGCTAATTTTGGTTTTTGACCGGAAGTGACCCCTTAATGACCTTTGACCCCAAAACTGTAGGCATCCTAAAGACCCTGGCTAGTAGCAATGCATGCATGTGTGTGCTAATGGCGACTCTCTGCTATGTAATTTGTAAAGACAGTGATTTTTGAATATTTTGAACCCCTTATTGACCCCTTATCTGAGCACACCCTATAGACACCGACGAAAGTCGAGTCACATGATATAACCATGTTCTCATCGCATGCAATTTGTGGAAGGAGTAGCATTTTTTGTGAAATCACATTTTTGACCATTATAGCTAGGTCAAAGGTCACAGCGAGGTCAAAGTGAAATGGAAGGTTTGGCCTAGCCCAGTGGTCATTTGGCTCAAGTATGGTTGAAATCTGTCAAAGCATAAGAGAGCTAGGGCGAAAAGTGGCAAGTCACGCAAAATGTCACTATTGGTTGCCAGAAAGAAGAATTGGAAGAAGACAGAACAAGCCGACGTTTGTCATCAGGGTAAATAAATATGGGCTGAAAATTTAAAGAAAATGTGTAAATTTTGCGAGTAAATCAGCTGAAAAGAGGAACTCAGGGGCGGATTTAGAGGGGGGGCACACCTGCAGCGGTGGCTCAGTGTCCCCTATTGAAAATTCCTGGATCCGTCCCTGGAACTCTCACACCCCTGTGTGAGGTATACCACTTGCTAAGTTACTTGAAACACATTGGGATTTTTAAACAGTAAAAACATTTATTAGAAAGTAAATTAGCTCACAACGCAAAAATAACTTTGGTGACACTGTCCTCATTTTGCTTGGTTGGTCACACATGTAACCAAAATATTCATAACAAATTAAAAAAACTCCTTGTTAATAATCCAAGCCTCTTGTGTCATAGACAGAGTCTATGCTTGTATAAAACCACATCCTTAAAGCTATGGAAGTGTTGAACTTTTTTTTCCTCTCTCAATTCTCGCTATTCACAATAAGGCGCCATGTTTGCGATGTAATCGTGATGTATCATGGGAAAGGTCGACATCCAAGTCCGCGCAATACGAATATTACCACGCTATTACATAGGAACATGTGACAATATTTTTTAGTTTGTCAAAATAAAGGTGTTACACACGAATCGATACTCAATAATACTTAATAATGTGATTTGAAATGTGCACAATTAATTTTTTCTCTATCGATTTGCGTGTAATACCGTTATATTGACAAACTAAAAAATATTGTCACGTGTTCCTATGTAATAGCATGGTAATATTCAGACATGCTGACTTGATGTCAACCTTTTCCTATGATACATCACAATTACATCGCAAACTGCTGGCGGCGCCCTTATTGTGAATAGCGAGAATTGATTATATGTGACCATCCACCACGAAGTGGTAGTAAAGTCGGTTCTAGATCATTTTTTGGTTATTGCAGATTTTGAAAGAATGCACTTTCAGCTTTAAAATGACACCTCAACCAGCTTCATCGGACATCTGGAAGTGAAGTTATGGTTCATCAAAGGTCAAATTCCTACTATATTTTACATAGAAATCCACATACTGTTTTTGATTGTATCTCAAAATGGAAAATGCCGACTTTACGACCAGTTTGTGGTGGATGGGCACATATATCAGTTCATCACCCAAGCTTTCCTTTCTCCTTTAAAAGTAAGTTGAAAATCAAAAATTATAAAAAGCAATATTGGCCTCTCTTTTTTAAAGTACATAAAAGCTTATAATGCTGCAAAATCAAGCCATCAGTCACCCAAGCTGTCATTTTCAAACACTGTGCAGTCAGATAGTCTGTACTATAAATTGTAATAATGTTTTACACTAACAGTTTGAGTAAGTGATATAAATAACATCCGGTTTTAGAGCGTTTTTACACAAAAGTAAGTTCAATTGACATATCCTGGCTTGAGACTTCATTGTTGACATCACACACTGCACTTAACCAATGTAACCTATTACAATAACATGTGAAAGTGTTATTGCTTGCATTGTGATTCGCAAGAGAATGATTTATTTATATTGATGTGTAAAGAGTATGTACGGGGGAGGCTGAAGTGCATCTTCAATAGACAGGTACAAGCATTAAACTGTCAAAGAAATTCCCTGAAGGCTTAGAGGGGCTCTTTTTAAAAACAATTCCACAGACACATAATATAAGCTTCAATAAAGGTATCCATTGTTACATGTTTTTGAAAAGGTAAAAAATGTTTACAATATTCTATATTAGTGAAGACCAAGCTGCTTTGTAACATCTCTTACATACATACATACATAAGACATTTCTATAGCCCTTTTCCACAGTTCAAAGCGCTTTACAGTACAAACAAAAATAAATAAAATTACAATGAATCAAAAAGGTGGTTTTTCCAGAGGTGTGGACCATACACTGAGGACCCGCGGTCACCTGCAGATCTTTTGGTCTTGGGAATAATGAGTCTGGTAATGTCCTTGGAGGAGCGAAGATTATGTTTGCTGGAATGGGTGTTATGCATAGAAATTAGCTCAGACAAGTATGTGGGGGCACTGTTATTTATACACCGATACATGAGAACAAGGATTTTGAAACAAAAGTACTTTCATGTCATTAGAAGATAGAGGCTACTTAAAAAGCAGGTATCTCAAAAACATCACTGGCAACAACATATCTTCAGAATAACATCTGCTGAAGACGACAGATGGAGACAACATCGCTCCAGTTAGTGTTTCCAATTTTGTAGGGTAGAAGTTTAAACATATCTATTACTTAAACATGTATTTTTAGGTACCGGTATGCATTTTGTTCTAAGATTTAAATGTCTTCAGTAAGATAGCAGTGTGCAAACACACATAGATAGATACCAAAATGAACGGTCTTCAGCAGATAGCAGTACTTACACACAATTGCTATAAACTTGAATCATCTTCAGTAGATAGCAGTAGTTACACCGCACATAATATTGTTATAACTGTTTTCAGCAGATAGCAGTATGCGCAAACATATGCTATAAACTTCTTCAGTAGATTGCAGTACTAGTAACACCACAAATATTGCTATAACTCACTGTCTTCAGTCAATAGCAGTACTCACACTAAAATTGAGCTATTGTCATGTAACTTGCTCATAATACCTAATCATGCATGCTTGGATTTTATTATTAACTCTTTCCATACCATAATTGCTCTAATATTTAAACACCCCTCCAATAAATTATCCCAATTTTTTTCCATTACAAAGTGACAGAAATGCACACATATCCACACCCCTTTTTGGAAAACATGATTCCACCGGATGTTTTTAAATAGAGTAGAAATTTGCTTATGTTTTGTTTTTATTGTATTTTTGTTCCTTATTTTTGCCTACATCTCAATTTCATTATAGCCAACTTTAGTCATCTTCAAAAGATAGCAGTGCTCACACATTTATATACTGTCAAAATTAACTGTCTTCAGTAGATTAGCAGTCTGGTCATACAAATTGATATCAAAATTAGCTGTCTTCAGATGAAAGCAGCCTGTTCACAAACATTGTCCTCCCCCAAACTTGGGCTTTGCATCCCCAATCAATACAAAAATATTGAAAATATCACTATCTTGATAAAAAATTATCAAATTTCATGCAAATTTTTCAGATTCTCCCAACTGAGATTCACTTTACCCCACATGCCCCATGTCCCCCAGCAAAATATGTTGTCACTATTATTTATTCACTTTACATTATTTATATGTCTGGCTTTCAAGGATTTCCAATAACTTAATTAAAACATAGCCAATGATAGTCAAAGCAAGACTACACTACAACAAAAGTCACAGCAACAAAAGATTCTAGTTAACACTTGTGTCACATTTTTACATTGCTTATGTTACTATATAAAAAAACATCTTAGAACTTGTAGACATGTGAGGAAACAGCATTGATTGATACGTTTACAACCACCAAACACTGAAATCCTAAAGCTTCAGGGTAGATAAAGCATTGAAGTAACAAGGTACATTACATGTAGGGCTACGCAAGTACAAGTACATTTATCTTGTTCCTCTTGTACCTACCTCTTTTTGCCGATAGGAATGTGAAGTGTTGCCTTGAACAGCATCATATCTTCATGAAGACTCAAGAAGTGATTGAATCGTCTTTGTATTGTCCATGTGCTTGGCCCATGGCTGACTTCTATGTAGTATCTAAAGAAAGAAAACACAGAATGATGCATGTTAAGAAACTGATTGATTGAAATGTGTACCATTATGAAGTGGCAGCCAAGACAAAATAACACAACAAAACAAATAAAAACATGACTCAAAAAGACCAGCCATCCATAAATGAACTCGCCATATTTCGATGTCTGCACTGAAATAGTTTGTATAACATAAGCTAACTAAATAATGATTTGTCTTAATCATTTCCAAAATTTTACACATTAGATCTTCATAATTATAGAACCAGACTTGAATTCTTCGATTTAAGAAGCCTGCTTTTACAAAAGTGAAATAAGGTTAATTTTTAATAGTGATCTACTGTGAATCAACACCTAAAACCGCAGTAAATTGCAAGCGGCAAGACTCGCGGTCTTAATGTCTACAGAATTAAGAGATAATATTTCACTATGACTAAAGAGGATAAGTAGATATCAATAGATGATGATGGCATTTCTTCGTTGAACACTTTGGAATTCAAAAGCTGTTAGAATTTAACACAAAGTATGGCATGCAATAATTGTTTTCTTTCTTTCCTTACCAAATAAAAGCCCCTTCAACATGTTCAATGTTTTGAATGTCAGTGTTATATGTAGGTGTTTGGTGAATTCCCCAAGCGAACCTCCTCTAAACTTAAGTTACTTTTTCTCCCAGTGAATATAGACTGCCTGTCACATTTCTGCGTATTGAGTGACATTTGTAAACAAGGTGACATTTTATTTAGGATATTGATCAAGAGAAGGAACAAAATCCAAAGCCCTAAGGAAAATAAATGTGAAATGTTCTTATTTTGCATACACAGCACCAGAGCTAAAGCTGTATGATTTCCCCCCCTATTTGATTCCATTACAAGAATGCAATTGCAAGTGACAAAGAAAAGCTTCCAACAGTCTTGCATTCTGTCATTTAGCAAAACTAAATGATAATATGACCTATCATATATATCAAAAGAATATCACATATATGCAGTTTCAACTAGATTATTTTTAGATTAAACAGTCACTCACGTTTTCATGCATTGGCAATTTTGCATAAAAATGGTTCAATCTGCATTCCGCAGGTCTATATTTAAAATATGAAAAAGGCATACCTGCCATAAATACATTGAAGTTGTTAGCTTGTATTTTATGTCAATGTTTTATATGTACTGATGTTTTCTCTATGAACCTCAGAGCTCTATAAATTGCCACTGACCTATCTTCAATTATCATAGAGCAAGTTACATAAATAACATCTTATTTAGACAATTACATGTATGATGACCCAAATAACACAGCTCATCAGGTAATCCGGTATTGTGTCTGTTACCAATGCCCTTGTCTGTGTAACTCATCATCCTACTGCATACAAAATAATAGATAGAAATATATACCATACAGTAGTACAATATAGCATGACAAATATAGTGCAAGTTAACTAAATCAGGGATGCATAAATAACATCTTATTTAACAGACAATTATGATGACCCAAATAACACAAGGCTCATCAGGTAACACCTGGTATAGTTACCGTATACCAATGCCCTTGTCTGTGCAATCACTCATCATCATAGTGTATGCAGAAATAATAGGACATACACAATTATGGCACAAGATGGCATGCCTATAACTCAAATTCAATTATGGCACAAGATGGTATGGCAAACTTATATTGAATTATTATAGAGGCCAAAGGCAGAAAGTTTGAATTTGGGATAAAGACCAAAATATAGAGTAAAAAAGCAATAAATTATGTAAGAAAATAGACATCATAAAACTTCATAATTTTAGAACCAAGTATGCTAAACCTTTGGCATATATATGATAGTATAATGTTTGTATAATGTTATAATTATACTTATAGTAAGTCATTTAAAAAAATGCATCCTTTGGCCTCCATGGACCAGATTGTGTAACTTATATTTTCAAAGCAAGTTAAAAATAACATATTTACTAGACAATACGATGATCCAAGCTCCTCAGGTAACACCTGATAATCAGGTCTATTGTGTCTGTTACCCTTGTCTACATATTCAATCACCATCATAGTGCATGCAGAAATTATTGATGGAAGGGCATACATACAATTATTGTACAATATGGTAAGACAACTCAATCAAATTTAATTATCATTTTAAAAGCAAATCACCTTGTAATATATTATTATATTGCATACATTTAATTGATTTCCAATGTCAAAAGCTGTTTATTATTTTTTATTTCAGATTATTTGCTGGTGGAGACAAGTTACAGGTTATGATGTGCCATCACATCACCAAAGACAGTATCAATTACAACCAAGGGACCAAGGGAGAACAGTGCCAGTGCATTGATTGGTCACCCCAGGTTAAATAATAAATAAATAAATCTACACTGATCTTTTATAAAATGCATATTACTTGTTGAGAGAGAAATGAGACAAATCAATGCACTCATGGTGAAATGTTGATGCACTGATTCCTTCGAACAAGCATCAATGTTCAGTGCTATATACACATACTGCTATATATAAATTCAATACATGAATCTTCAGTAGATAGCAGTCTGTTCACAAGTTTACTGTCTTCAGTAGATACTGATCTGTTCACACTGATTTTGCTAAATAAACTACCTGGAGTAGATAGCAGTCTGCTTAAACATTGTGATAGATTATCTAAATTAACTATCTTCAGTAGATAGCAGACTGCTCACACATGATAATATATCTAATTGATGCTGTCTTTGGTAGACAGCAGACTTGTCATACATTTTGCTAGATTATCTATATGTGACCATCCAGTACAACTGAGCCTGGATGTCGCCAGTGCCACTATTGAGATACGCTCCATTGAACTTAACAATAAACAATAGGAAACAAAGGATTTATTGACTGTTTTATTGATTTTCACTACTTAAATGTCAAGTACTATAGACATGATATACATCATTTTAAAGCTAATTTCAAGCAGAATATTTTGGTTGAATATCTCAAAAATGATGATTGGCGACTTCAGGGCTCAGTTGTGCTGGATGGTCACATATTAGATAGCAGACTACTTATGTTTTGCTAGATTAATATCTAAATAAGTACTGTCTTCAGTAGATAGCAGTCTGCTTACACATTATTGCTAGATTAGATTGTCTAAATTAATTAACCATCTTCAGTAGATAGCAGTCCATTTACAAATTTTGCTAGATTGTCTAAATTGACTGTCTTCAGTACATAACAGTCTGCTTACACATTTTGCTAGATTATCTAAATTAACTATCTTCAGTAGATAGCAGTCCATTTACAAATTTTGCTAGATTGTCTAAATTGACTGTCTTCAGTACATAACAGTCTGCTTACACATTTTGCTAGATTATCTAAATTAACTATCTTCAGTAGTATAGCAGTCCATTTACAAATTTTGCTAGATTGTCTAAATTGACTGTCTTCAGTACTTAACAGTCTGCTCACACATTTTGCAAGATTAATATCTAAATAATACTGTCTTCAGTAGATAGCAGTCTGCTTACACATTTTGCTAGACTATCTAAATTAACTCTTCAGTAGATATACAAACTTTCATGTTGGTGGTGTTTAGAGTGGAGTAAAATAGAAGAGCGGAGTAATTGAAGAGAAAGTGGAGAAAGTACTACAATGTAGAATGAAACATCATTGAGAGGTATGTTTAATATCTTTATACCGAAATGCTTTGGGATTTGTATCAAGAACTTTTATAAATTATGAATTATTGACAATCCTGATTAATTTATTTACTGAGTTGGTATCATCACCCGGGGGGGGGGGGCACTGCCATTACAAGGTGGACACCATGCTCGTGTACAAAAACACGTAAAAAGGGTAGTTTTTCACGAACGGGCGATGTACGCGCGTACAGTACAAAGGGTGCCAGAATTGCCAAAATCGGGAAAAAATTGTGTACTTTTCCATGCAAAATACTTGCTTAGGCTTTTTTAGGGTACCAAAGTTTAATGACAAAATAAAAAAGGGTGAAATAGGCTATGTTTGGCTTCTATCAGAACAAATCGTAGGGTAAAACATTAAGGAACATCAAACTACTTATATTAAACAAAAATATGAACATGAATTTTTACTTTATTTGTGTTAAAAAAATGGCAAAATACTTGTTTAGGGTATGTTTTGCATGCGCTGAGTAATACTCGTTTAGGGTGCGTTTCGAGAGTCCATACATGAGCATGGTGTCCATCACATAATGTAAGTGGCCCCTCCGGGTATCATCATCAACTTTCTCACCTACCAATGCAAGCATACTGATATAATCTGTTGCAAGGTTCTATTTAAATGTGTTAACCACCACGTATATGTGTGCAATGTCAAGTGTATGCATAGGGTCTTCTGGACGAGTAGAAGTAGGCTTAATTTGTAAAAGGAAATCTGCAAAATATTATAATGCCATCACATCCTAGCATACTTGTTTGTCAAGTGACAAGCTTTTATGTACAGTATTTTATTGCTCTTTACACCTATTTCTTGCCTGAATCTCAATTTTATAATTGCCACCTCTGGCATGGTAAGATCAGATTACGTCACCTATTATAGAAAAGTCCCAAATAGAATGTTATCAGCCTCTAACTCACTTGCTTGAGAGTATCCTATGTAAGAGCAGTGGCACAGACAATTAGTTCTATCTGTCATGTCTGAAGCACAAACCATTGATTTCCTACCAGATATATTAACTCATCTGTCTTATCCATGTCACTAGGTGATGGAGTGTGACTTTTAAGTTTCAATATGACTGTCATTATTTTTATTTAGCTTCATATGTCTACTCTATTTGTGATCATTTATATAAATACATACAACATTTGCTGTTAATGCTAGAACTAACAAAATATACTCTAAATCATAGGAAAGCACAGAAATTAGAACATTTGTAACAAAATAAGCAGGGTATGAAAGTGCTACGTGGCAACTGCCAGATATATTATATTTCTTCAAGTATTTTTAAAAGAACAAAGTTTATAAAAATTGTTTTGTTTACACATGTTACACATTTCTTAACTTCCATTTAGGGGTATGTAAACTTAATATGTGACACGATCTGGTCCATGGGGGCCAAAGGAAGCATTTTTGAAAATTGAGTTACTGTAATTATTACATTACACATACAATAGGCTATCATTTACTGAAACTACCAAAAGTCTAGCATACTTGGTTATAAAGTTATGAAGTTTTTTGAAGTGTATTTTCTTATGTATTTTATTGTTTTTTACTCCATATTTTTACCTTTATCTCAGTTTCAAATTTGCCACCTTTGGCCCCCACGGACCAGATCGTGTCACATATTACCCTTTTTTGGGGGTGGGGGATATGTACTTATGGGAGTTATGGAAGAAAAAAAACTTTTTACCCATTGGACAACTTATGGAAACATAAGCATCTCCTGCAAATAAGAGTATGGAAAAATAAGCCTTTCAGTAAAATATATACCTATTCAATTCAACAATCTACAACTGTGATGCCATAAAATCATAGCAATGGTAGCTGTTCATTTCTCTTCATAAGTCTTGAATAATATGCTTTACTTACAATAATACAAAATGAAATGTTACCCTCTGTACCACATCTACTCCTCCTTCATAAACCCTACCTACTTATTTGGTAAGTTTAAAAACGCATGTAGTTCATATTCACATGGCCCATGAAACAAGAACATACTGCCTAGTATTCATTTATTGCCCATTAAAAGCTTTTAGTAGTGTAACTACACATTACATGACTAAGTAACAGGTGTTATGTTTCCTAAGTCATTTTCTGCTCTAGTTGATAACATTTTAGTGTATTTTGCCTAACATTTATGCTGAATTAGGCTAATGTTCTGACACATTGACTTCTTGATATGCATTACAATCTAAAGAACAAATATCTATAATTGTGAGAAACAAGTGAACCAATGTATCAAAAAGAAATGAAATATTTTACAATAAATTAACATTTTCGAATATTTCATTTACAAAAGTGTCAAATGTTAGCATTTCAGACAGCAATGCAGCCAATCAACATAGTTTTAGCCCTGTATGCAAACTGTGACGGCCCTTAAATAGTGCAAGCAAAGCGAGCTACTAAGAAGCAGACATCAAGCGATAGTCAGCTATCTTAGTTTATAAAGGCATCAGAGAGCTATATCACAGAGACTATACAGGGGTGTGAGTGACCACAGATAAAAAAATCTGAAAAAATCTGAAAAAGTCTGAAATTTGGCAAGCTCCTATACTTTTGTACAGAGAAAGTGTAGAAAAAGAGATAAATATCAAAATCAAAAAATCTGAATTCAGATTTTAATCTGAACTCTCACACCCCTGACTATACTACATCAACACAACTCTGTGATTACAACAATACATTGTACAATAAAGAATACTATCATGGTAAAGGGGAATTGTGTTTTTTTTACTTTCAATAGCTAGAAATCCATCAAAATACTCTACAGGGATAAAAGAAGCAACATGATTGGCAAAGAATGATTCACCAGCCATTTCAGCAGTTCATTTCAATTTCTTGTTGAGCATGATTCTACAATAAGTTTTAATCAGAAATCCATCTTACAGAACTTTCAAACATTGTTGAGGGACCATGCCAATACCTTGATGTAAAAACACTGTCAGTTTCATTTGTATTATACTTTACAATGAATTTCAACAAACACAACAGCACATGGTTTGGTTTCGATAATAATTAATTGCAACAAGAGTAAAATCTAGAGCAATCTATCCCATGGTAGATGAGAAAGAGGTATATATCCTCTGTGCCATTCCAGATGAAATCCACACACCCTCTATGGAAGACATGACTTTAATCTTCCACACAGGGGGTGAAGATTTCAAATTGAGTCACCCATTTTGTAACCCCATTTGAAATTCACACTCCCTATGAGGACGATTAAGATCATGTCTTCAATATTGGGGTGTATGGATTTGAACTGGAATATACCATTGATAGATATCTAATCTTGCTCACAATCACAGGCACGCTTTTAGTCTCAATGTTCTTAACATTGAATGTCTGCTGACAGGTGTGAGAGGAACTATGTTTCCCTTGTCACTGATGCTTTCTTTATTACAGTGGATGTATTACAGAAAAAACAAACTAAGATACTATCAATGATCTAGAAAGCAGCTCAGTTTTCAATTAGAAATGGATGAGTTTGGGATGGTGACAGCCCTGAATAGTGAGCCTTAGTGCAAGCAACTGAGATGCAGCCAGCAATTCTGTATGGAGCTAACTTGGGATGTTACAGATAGCAACAAGCCAGTGCTATTTTCAACTTTATCTTTCTATGAATCCAGTTTCATGACACATTTACATTTGATTCATTCACACTTTCATTTGTGATTTATGTCATGATTACTACTGCATGACAATGATGACATTTAGCAATCCAAATGCTCTTGGGAGATGTTTTATTATTAGTGAAAAACTTAATTCAATTGTTTCATACTTTGGTACTTGTACTATCAGTCCCCTCCAATCGATTTGAAAATTTAAAAAGTCCCCCTATAGGTAAATTGCCTAAAAACGGCTTCATGTCTCAAATCAGGCCCAGTGCACCCCAGTCATGGCCGGTGCCCCCAAAAGGATGACTCACACTACGCCACTGGAGAGCATCCTTTTGTATGGTGCTGAATGTTGGACACTCTGAGACAAAATCGAAGCAAGATTAGACGATTGCTACACCAGGCTCCTGATGATGGTACTTGACCTAAACTTGAAGGACCATCCCACCCTAAATCAGATATGTGGCGACCTTCCACATGTCTCTGAAGTAATCAGATTTTTCAACTTTACTGTCTTGCAGCTTGTCATCTGGGTCCCACTCATGGAGAATTCAGCCAATGGAGACCAAGGCAAAGGGTTAACAGTTCAAGACCTCAACAACCTAATGCGAGACCTTACACTGTGGTCAAATCTAGCATTCTAGAATTGTTCTTGGCGGCTTCTGACCAAGGCTGACCAAAGTAAAAAAGTAAATAAAGAGTTTAAATTACAAATTGCTGAGTGATATGTGAGACCTATGAGGATATGTTTTTCTCAAGTCATTTCAGCTTTAAATTGATTAAATGTTTTTTGGGCCCAGCATGTTATCTCAAAAATGTGCATGTGCTTCACCATCTTCATTCTTCATTTTATGGATAACTTCATATCAGGCCTTAATTGACCTTCCAGACCTTTCCTCATAATTGTTTTGTTTTGTAAGGTTTTGTTGGGGTTTTAATGATTTTTGTATGCAAGTTATTTTTATGGAAATAAAAATTGAATCAAACAGATTTTAAAAAACAAACAAACGTTGTTGTTGTTTCTGAAAAAAAACAAACAAATCAATTGAGTTGACCTAAATAAAAATATTTGTATCATCCTTGCCCATGAAACTATTCAACAGATAATATTGCTTCTACACTGTGCCCTATTACAAGCTCCAGCTCCAGCACTACTTACTCATTTGACAGTATCAGCTGGTCTCACCTGAATTGCTTCACTGAGCTGTAAATAATTGATGTACTCCGGGGATGTACTACACCAAGTACAAATGAGGTATATCATTGGCAATGAATTTAACACATGATCTAGTCCTAATCAAGCCTTACAATATCACCCCAGTCTTCTATTTCACCCCTTGGGCCATATGAGATGGGTATCTTTGAACATATGGGATGCAATTGCAATCAAGCAAAATAAGTTGTTTGTCGCTAAAATTTCTTCTGACTTATGGCTAAAACAGTGTTCAGATTTGTTTGTATTTTATTTGTTTCAGCAACATCAAAATAATCTTATCTCTGGATTTATTAGTCCAATTTTGATAGAATTTAGAATTTATTGTAGCGTATTAAATGGGAATGAATGCGATATGAAAAGGTGAAAAATTATTTTGCTTTAACAATGACTCTATTTATTTGCATCATGATGGTGTTATACACTGTAGTCTGGAACAAACTGAATTCTTATCATCAAAGCGTTTGTAAAGTGATACAAGATACCTACTAGCATCGGCTCACTTGTAATTATCGTATTTGTATGCTAGCTCTAGGAATGTTTAGGAATGATTATGGAATGTGTTTTTAACATTACAGTTTATATTAACGGGAGCACTCTAGATGAAGTATTCATTTGACATATGGTGTTCCATTTTGTATAGCTTCCAGTATTATGCACATATCAAATGCAACCCCGGCCCCTGGGGACCCGCGGATGGCCGGGTCGTGGGCCGTGGATTTTTGGTTTAAAAGTTCAAGTCCCAGGTAAACACCTGGCCAGTCCCGGACCCACCGGGCCAAACTCTCAGCCACTCCCGGCCCTCCGGGCGAATAACCGATGCAAACCGATGCAAACCCGGGTATTCCTCGGCCCAAGTTCCCGGCCCTGAGCATCGGATATAGGCCTGTTGATTTTAATATGGTTTTAATATCGCGGCAATCTTGTCATGCGGCAGATATGTCTTCAATGGACTGCTGAGCTCTGGACATGCTGGGTGAATTTGATACCCGGATTTGATATCCCAGGCCCGTGGCCAAGAGTGTGACGCGACATGGCGGGATCTTCTTGGTTGAAGGTGTACGGGACGTTCCACAGTTTTGGGGTGATTTTGGCACACCGTCGAAGGAATTTTACGTTGCATATATCAATGTCGGACCCCAGTCACCCGACTTTCCCAGTTAGTCACTTGGCGTATTTTTCATGCTTTATAGTGGCAGGGGAACGGGACAAGAGGAAGATACCTGACCCAGTGTGTGCCATCACTATATTTAATATTATGCATGCTTGTTTTAAATATTACGAGGCATGAATGGCGGTCGGAAAATACCGGAATAAACCAGGAATATCGTATTGATATAGGGCCTACGTGTAGGTCTATATGATTAAAACATCAAAGATATGAAAGAAACAGATTACTACATTTACATCTGTCCAGGAACGGGAGTGGCGAATGTTCGATCTTTGCATAAACATTTTAAGCACATAATATTATAGGCCTATACGATTTTTTTTATGTCAATCCAAAATGCAACTTCAATTATAATGAGGCTATTCTGTATAAGGCCCATACCCCATCCAAATATGCCTACCTTGAATCTTGTTTAAAATCAAATGACCATCTATGAAACTTTTAGCGCACAACTTATTAAGATTTTGTTTCACGAGGTTGCCATTTTAGATATTATTTAAAACATCCTTTCAACGATTTGTGATCAAAAAATCTCGGCGGTGGTTAAATAAGCGTATAGCAGGTCTTCGTGTGCACATGCACAGGAAGCCAGTGTGGTCTGGTTAAACATGCTAAGTTTAGAGCGCCGTTAAATAGCAGATACATGGGCTACTGCAAAATGTTGAAACAACAGCAAAGATTTTGTTTTTGGAATGGATTATGAACAGTATTAACATTAATGTGGATTATTAATATACATCCACGGCTCAAGTACGGTCAAGTGATAGGATTCCCCGCCCATAAATGCGGGCATCCTTACTAGTAAACCACGGCCATGTTCACGACCCATTTTACTGGTTGGAAAACCCGGGTAAGTTACGACATAATCCCGGGTCTCGCCCGGTAAAGTCCCAGCCCAATTTCCGGGGTTTGGCCGACGTCAATTCTTATACCAGTCCGGCTAACACCGGCTCCCCGGGACACATTTTGAGTCAAATCCCGGGTCACATGATGTCAAGTCCCGGACCATCCCCGGGTCCCCAGGGGCCGGGGATGCATTTGATATGTGCATTAGTAACTGATGAGCACTAAACTCTACAATGCTATTTTTTCCTTCTAAAATCCATGTATTAAAACTAGAGCACATATGGCTAGCTTATTTCAAATCCCATCTTCATTATGATATATCATATGATTACTTTTATATTGGATATATATGATGCAGTTAATTGCACTTTACAGAGCCACAGCTGTATAGTAAGTCCTTTTTGAATACTATTTATTATTAAACATTCATAATGAAAAATCATTTCAATGCCATCTTCATAACATGTGTCATTTGAAATAATAAAGTACACAAATAAAGCATCCTCTTTTACTGACTTGCAGAAGCTAATGCTTTCATATAATTAGTACTTCATATTTTTACCTTTGAATTAGAGAATAGAGGTATTGTTTTTAGCTGAGGTCGTCCATCTATTGTCTCATACAACATGGGCGATCATTATTGTACTATAATGTGGCAAAGCCAAGTTGTTTACGCCAAAAATAGTGATGTCAACAGTGGTGTAAAACAATACCTTTATTCTCATTCTTACACACTTTGTTGCTATTCGCCTCTAATTGGTTCAAATAGCGTGTATGCGCCAACACACGCATGCTGATACATGTTATATCGTATCACATCACAGGACTGAAACGATTGCAGGAGCTTTCTCAAGTGTTTAAAAATATAAAACAAATACATTGTTGACAGCAGCAAACACTAAGTTCAGTTTATACTTCATTAATACCCATTATTTGAAACGTGAAAAAGAAGAATGTGATTAAAACTGAAGAATTTCTTTCAGATGGGTATATCACATGGCTAACATTATTATCTGATATTGTGAGTCACCACTCCTTGACAAATTTATATTAAACTGATACAGCCCCTCATTAACCAAAGTTCTTGATATCTGATCCAGAAATTGCACTTACTTTGTGTACGTTTCAGCAACACTGTTGCCTTTGTCAACACTTGATGATGAGTGATTCCTACTGGCAACCGACGCTAGATGTATCTCCAGCGTAGGTCTTGGTGTTGCCAGTTGATTTTCCATCTGGGGATTTTCTTGAACCCAGTTCTAGAAACTCATCAAAAATGTGTGAGAGTTGATACTGCCCGTCGTCTCTGTTCAGGGTGGTGCCCCTCTTCTTTCTAATTTCTATAGCCTCCTTTATCCAGCGTGTGAATCGTTCTTGTTCCGTGCCAATGATCTCAGCGTCCCCCCATCCAATGACATGATTTTTGTCCACTACGTGATCTGTTATTGCTGACTTGTTGACTGTTGTAAGGGATTCTTTTCTACCTGCTCTGGTGACTACTGTGCTGTTGACCTTCTCCACTTCCTTTCTGTGTTCTTCGAGCCGCGTTCCAATTTTTCTCCCAGTCTCCCCTATGTAAGACAGATCACAGTTCAAACAGGGGATCTTGTAAACAGCCTGGGTCAAGTTGTTAGGGTCACGCTTGTCTTTTGGGTGAACCAGTTCTCTGCGGAGCGTGTTGTGTGGCTTCATTGCGGTTGAGACATTATATTTCTTCATCACTCTAGACACCCTTTCTGTTACTCCTTTCACATTTGTATCAACTCTCACACATTTTTGATGAGTTTCTAGAACTGGGTTCAAGAAAATCCCCAGATGGAAAATCAACTGGCAACACCAAGACCTACGCTGGAGATACATCTAGCGTCGGTTGCCAGTAGGAATCACTCATCATCAAGTGTTGACAAAGGCAACAGTGTTGCTGAAACGTACACAAAGTAAGTGCAATTTCTGGATCAGATATCAAGAACTTTGGTTAATGAGTTTACTCTACCGATCCTGATGAATTTGTTCAACCATGATACAGCCCCTGTTTTTAAAGTTGAATGAAGACCAACTGTTTTCTACCCTAGCTGTTAAAAATTATGTTTTGTTTGTGGCAAGATCCTACTGGTGTTTTGGCCTGTATCAGTTTTGCACACAAAGACTAAAATTATTAGAAAACTTGTGTAAAAATTTCAGGTCGACAATAGGCTGCGGACAATAGAGGCAGAAGGTTCTAATTTCTAAAATAGTTAAAGATGTAGGTATCAAACTACTACAGGCCGGTGATGTTTTAAGCTAGCCAGCAACATAAATTTTCACTTGGCCCTGTAGTCTACTTTAGTTTGAGCAGCAGTCCTCTAGCTAACTCCTTTTCAATAAAAAGTATGCAAACAGCACATCCTCAATTACACCCATGTTTATCTCGGTAGCGATCAATTTCTCCCCGATTGGTGAGGAAGCCAATGTTTATTTTCTGGAGATGTTCAATATTGATTTGATGTCCTGAAAATCAGGTCGACCAGATGCGGCTGAAAAGAGACCTGTCTGGACTTGGTGCAGTTACTTCCCAGACCCAATTGATCTAAATCCAGGAGTATAATAATGAACAGCTATTATCACAGGGTTAGTGCAAGAAGGCCCCATATGCAATAACTGCCATGTGCAATTTTTTTTAGATGTGTACTATAAGGGACCGTTCACAAACACTTGTTAGGGGGGCCTGATGCAAAAAGGGGGGCCCTGAAAATGTTTGACCATCCTGGGGGGGGGGCTGAAATAAATGACCACAAATTTTCCTGGAAAAATTGAGTTTATATGCTTTTCTATGGGGTTGACCCATAATTTTCATGTCAAAAAGGGGGGCCCTGAAATTTTCGAGGTCTGTAAAGGGGGCCCCGAAAAATGTTTGCGACAAAGTTTTTTTGCATCAGCCCCCCCCCCTTACAAGTGTTTGTGAACAGTCCCTAAAGAATGCAGACATTGTCAAATGTCTATAGAGCAGCTATTGCAGATAGGGTATTCCTGCACAGACCCCTTGTTATGTTCACTGTTATAATACTGACAGAACTGACAATGCTTGTCACATACAGCATATTTGGATTGCAGCTGTTATTCCTTCAGGTGTTAAATGTGACAGCAGACAGAGTAGGTAGAAATGTGTAAACAAAATTTCTCTATTGTTCAACATGCAGGTGAAATTTACAACATTTGCAGTCATATTGCAATACCTTTTACGAGATATAATGCTATCTTGCAATAAAGGGAATAATCTTCGTCTAATTTGAAATCTGCACACAAACTCTTGTGACAAGATTGCTATAAATGCTTACTATAATTTTCCACGCTTCATGTATCAACTTCCTTGCTTCACTGATTGCAAATCGTACATGCATCCTGAGTATTTTGAAAATTGATTAAAAGAGAAATATTTGAAATAATCTTGATAGTGGTGCACCTCCAATGTGTTTTGACCCGTGACATCACTACCAAATTAACTTGGAAGTTTTAATCAGACAAATTGAAATATCCTCTTACATATCAATTTTCGTTGATGAAAGCTGACAAACAGGTTAATTTTCACTGATCAGGTTAGATCAGACTTCTTGAGGCTAAATATGAGATAAACTGAATTGATAACAACTCTCAATGAGAACTGTGATATGAAAGTGCATGTATAATATAAGTAACTTTCCACTTCATAATCATATTCAGGCTTCAGGTCTCTACTTATTCTCTTGGTGGAGTGGCGTCACAAAGGGAAATAGCCTTGTAAAGCCAGTGTGCGCATGTGCAGTTCCCCTTTCTCGAGCTGGTTGTTATCGCGGCGCTTGTGCAAAGGGGACGAAGGGTACAATGTTCCCGGATGTCCGACCGAGTGAATAGATGGAAGGTCATAGAACATGTCTTCTTTAAAGCTACTGCAATTTTGGTAATATTGCACAAACATAGCAAACTAAACTTGTGTAAGTGCATCCTGATATGATGGGTGTTAAACTTCAAAAATGTAAACACCAGTACATTCTAGCATTTAATTAATTTGCTATCTACGGTAGACAGCAATTTAAAGCTATCTACTGTAGACAGTAATTTAAAGCTATCTACTGTAGACAGCAATTTAAAGCTATCAACCATGTCTACTGTAGACAGCAATTTAAAGCTATCTACTGTAGACAGCAATTTAAAGCTATCTACTGTAGACAGCAATTTAAAGCTATCTACTGTAGACAGCAATTTAAAGCCATCTATTGCAATACATTGCATAATGGCACTTAACTATTTTGCTATTTATATAAAGCGTTCAAACCTAGACAATGTAAGATGGTCTGCTATAATCTTATTTTTGCAATACATTGCATAATGGCACTTAACTATTTTGCTATTTATATAAAGTGTTCAAATGTAGAAAATGGAAAGATGGTCTGCTATAATCTTGAAAATTCTCAATTAACAATCATCACTCCTGCAATTCACTATGATGAATTCACCACATTAATTTTAAATTGAACTTCACATATTCCAAGACAATCGAAGAAAAATACACTGCATGTATATACTTAAATAGCATCCAACTCTCTTTGCTATCTACTGAAGACAGCATGGAGCTAACTTACAATACATTGCAGATACCACTGAATTATTTTGCTATCTACTGTAGACAGCACTGAAACAGATACAGGGATATGTCTGCTACAAGAACAATTCTAGAATGCTAGATTTGCTCAGCTTCCTCCAGTCCCAGCAAACTTAAAAAGTTTACAGAAAATGTTAAATGTCAGGTTTATATAAAGGGTATAAAATAAAGGGTATAAAATGCTTAAAATAACATTCAAAACCATTAAGTTTTGACAGCATAGTTTGCTACAGTGTTTACTGAAATATTTTACCATTTTACATTTTCACAAAATGTTCAAAATGTTGTTATAGTGTTTTTCATATAAAACCTTTTAAAAACCTTTAATGATGTTTATATGTGACGCGATCAAGTAAAATCAGTCCGAACTCAGAGATATTAAATTTTCAGCTTCTTATAGGATAGTAAAAACCATTTACAAAGCTGGATTATGCAGAAAACCCCATTGAAATAATGAACAACCAGTTCCAATGATATGAGCAAATAAAGAGTTTCCAAAACAAGAGGAAAACAAAAGGAAATAGTTCCTTTGTTTTGCTATCTCAAAATCAATATTTCGGAGTTCCGACTGATTTGGTTGATCGCATCACATATAACCTGCCATTTTTAAAATGTAAAATTTTAAAAATATAATAGCATTTAAATTTTAAATGCTATTATAATATTTAACCAAAACCAAAACATGTTTATAATACATTTATAATGTTTTATAAATATTTTTGGTGTTGGCTGGTTTATGTCTCTGAACAACACTTTTTCTTTATTAAAAACAATCTTCAACAAATTATCCACAGAGACCTGGTGAGATGCTGATTAAAACTAGTGTTACAACCTGATGGCAAAATGATTGCATAAAAATAACCCGTAAACAAATTGATTGACATCAAATTTATGAAGAATTAATGACATGTAGCAGGTAATTATTACTTGAGATGATTTCCTATTGAAATTTACAAAGGTCAACTGAAATGGACTTGAAATATTTAATTTTATGGGCAATCTGTCATCATGAATTGCATCATTTCACATCAATATCTGATCTACTTTGTTTTACTGACATTTAACGTCTGGTGAAGATGGAATAGATAATCTGCTTTCAAAATAATAATTACACAAAACCACAAACAAACATGATAATTTAAAGACATAATTAACAGATTTGACATGAATTTGAATGTAGATCAAAAACAAATATATTCAATATGAATACAATTGTATGTAAACTTGCAGTTGATTTTATTCTGTATTAAAACTTGCAGAATACTTGATAAATTTCCACTCTAATCTATTATAATCTATAATTATGATCCTCTAATTTATTATGAAAATATCAAAGGTACCCATACAGCCAATACAATTAAATCTTTGCATGAATTGCATCATGACTATTGTAGCATAGATTGTAGGCAAGTAGGTTCACTCCATTAAAAGTCAGCTGTAAAATTCTACTTTTTATGCAAGTTTTAGTCCATACAACACAGTAATCATACCCGAGGAAAGATTATATTAAAGCCATATTATAACATTTTCATACAAAATAGATCAGTATTTCTTTGCCATAAAATGTTAGCTTTTAATGTATCCCCTTTTTACTTTTGAGCCGAACAAGTACAAGGCAAAGCAAAGAAAATTGGAATTTACTACCAGCGCCGATGTAGCCAATACGCATCACTCCTTCGAACGTGTTACGGTACGATCCTTTGTTGTGTAGATCACCGTCCCGCACGCCATGTACGTACTGTGTAATGAACATCGCGTGTGCGTTCAACTAATATTTCCATCATAATAATAAAACGACGGTTCCTGCGTTTTATTCAAAATTTCGGATTTTGACAAAACTACAGCACCTAGGGTCTTGATTTTTGCAGGGTACATGTTGGGTTAATAAAGTACAATTTAATTGTGTAAAAAACAGAATTTTGAAAAATATTAAGGGCGTCCTCCTCAGCAAATGTTATAATATGGCTTTAAGGGATCCAAAATGAGCGTTTATTGCGTTTCGACAGTATTTTTTGTGGAACATGAGAGCACCTCAGACCTATCGAATTGCATTCTGAATACTGAAGCATGTCTTTCTGATATCAAATAATTTTCATTTTTCAAAATCACAATATAATACAAATTTTATGACAAATTATAAAAATTTGATATTTTTCACATTTTGATATATAACAGTCCTCGAAGTAAATTATATAAATCTAATGATATATTCTTAAAGTGTATGTAGCAGGGAGGAAAAGCCGACGGTCAATTGAAAATTTTGACCTTTCATATTGAAGATATGGATTTTTTCCCAAAAGACCTTATTTTTGTTTGGTGTTTTGGGAAATAAAATCCATATCTTCAATACGAAAGGTCAAAATTTTGAATTGATCGTCGGCTTTTTATCCCACCTACATACACTTTAAGTATAAATCATCAGATTTATAAAGTTTACTTCAAGTACTGTTAAATATCAAAAATATCAATTTTTAATGATTTGCCATAAAATGTGTATTAAATTGCGAATTTAAAAAATCAAAATTATTTGATATCAGAATGACATTCTTCGTATTCAGAATGCAATTCGATATGTCTGATGCTCTAATGTCCCAAAATAAATACTGTCCAACGGTCATACCCCAGCCCTTAAATGTGTGCTTTTCCCATAGGTTTTAAAATCATTTACAAGTGGAAAATCAGGTACCGGTACTCAAGGGAGTTTGCCCCTGTTTCTCATCACTTGATGCTTCTTCTATTAGTAATGATTTAACACACCAATAAGGCCAAAGAGGCTTATGAAACAGTTGGGTCGGTAGGTCGGATTAAAAAAAAAAAAATTTACAGATTGCACTTGAAACTGACAATTTGAAGACTGGTAAATAAGTCAAAACACACAGCACTTTACTGGTTGAACTCTTGAGATGGTTCTGCATGTTATACTGTTCATTTTCTTTACATTTTCTTTCTTTAACTTTGTACTAACCACTGTTTTACTAGCACATTCAACACAAATTAAAAAAAAAGAAAAAAAAGACACGGTCGGGACCAGAGTGCACGAGTCGGTTGGACGTGGACAAACAAACACTTTTTTTTGGCCTAAGGCATCACACTTAACCATTGATGCCACCTTATCCATCTTAGCTATACTTAATAGCTTAATGCATTACAACAGCTTATTAAGCTGGTCAAGAGCCTTTGGTTAATGCTCAGACCCACATCTGAGAATATTATACTGGTCACTAGCACTAATACTAGACACAGAGGCCTTTTTGCTTTTAATCAACACGGTTCTTGAGCAAAAACTTCGGGAAATCTGCTGTGTGAACAATCTTTGGATAAGTTTACCCCCATATTTATCCCCAAGAAATTTAGGGGATTTCACAATTTCCCCAAGTGATCCTCGAGTGGTACTGCTGTGTGAATGACACATTTTGCAATTCTCAAGTACTGAGTTTTAAAACCTATGACCAGGGACAGGCGATTTGCACGGAAAAAAATAGCAAATTGCGCGGAATTGCGCGGAACTCTTTTTTCAGTGCAAATCATGTATCCCTGCCCATAGGAAAAAAAATAGCAAATTGCGCGGAAAAAAAGTTCCGCGCAAATCGCCTGTCCCTGCCTATGACCGTGGTTTAGGCTAATGAAAGTCGATCTCCTGTTTCATGTCACATTTTTTTTTGTGGAAGGATGAGGCAACTCTTTCATTATTCATTATTTACGAACATTCATTATTTTACAATCAGACTTTCTATCACACTAATAAGCCCTGTCAAAGGCATCAGAAAACACTTTTTCATGATTTGAACCATTGAAAATGTGATGAAAGGCAGCTCTGTTGAAAGGTGTGGAAAATGACTGAAATTCAATTTTCAATAAAATGGCAAAATAATGAATTATTTCTTCACAATGACTTTCTGACACAGCATAAAAAAGGTGGCGCGGACGGCTTGACGGAAACAGGACATCAACTTTCATTGACCTTTAATTTTTATATTTAATGCTGAATTTGGCATGGCACTAGATGGGTCACAGAAAGCTTCCAGCTGTAATTCCAGAGTTGATGTCATTACACATTGCGAACATTACGAAACTCTGAAATGATTCCAGGCTTCAACTGAGTCCTGTGGACAACTGGACATGCACTCGAAGATCGACTTATGAATCGCAATTCTCGAGCACCCAGATACTCAAGAATTCTATGACCATCTGCACATGACTACTGATGACACTTCCATGCTCACATGAAGATCAAAGTTGCTCAGCTTAGGATAAAGTAAAGATGTTACTGAAGCTAGCTGCAGAGCGCTTCTTTTACCTATTTGCTTAATATTATAAGGCGAACAATATTTTGGAAGGGGTTGATGGCTGAGGTTGTATTGCACAAGCTTAGAATAACATGTAATTAATAAATGGCAACAATAAAGAAAATTAGACACAAAAAGCACCTGAAATTTGTAATGTTATTTTCAGAATATTTAATATCAAAATCTTAATTAAAAATAAAAATTTGAAATTTCTCCTGTCATTTTTTTAATTGTAAAAATCAAATACTACAGAAACAAAACTTATCCTTGCTCATAAAATTTTGTCACAATGTGAAATTGATCAACTGACTTCACATTGACTGTCTAGCTTTTAAAATGGTTTTTCTTGCCTATCAAATGATAAAACAAAATCTCTTTGTCCTCAACTACTTATAGCTGGAGTTTCACCATTTTGATGATAGATACTAAATCAATTTCTCACTATTAGAAAAGTAATGATTACTCTACTCATAAACGTGTTCACTTAAAAGCCTAAATGCACAGAGTACTCAGCACACCACTCTGCAAAGTAATATAATATCAGAACCATTCAATGATAAACAGAAAATTTCAAAGAAGTTCATCTCACAATATTACTCTTTAGTGCTAAGGTAATATTGATGTAACAATAAGCTAAAAATAAATGTTAAAAGGTCTACGTGGTAGGAATAATAGCGAGGTTTTGCTGGGAATATTGGCACCTTGTAGAAAATATTGCTGTACTCTTCAACCAAGTCAAGATATTAAAATGACATAACACTACCAAAGATTTTCTTTAGTGTCTTGAAGTTCAATATTTATTACTATTAGAGCTAAATAATTTTGTTGTACTTGTAAATGCAGTTCAACTTTAGTTTGGATAAAATTTGAATTCAAGGGACTATCAGAGAATTTTTGTACAAAATATCTGGCCGAACTACTCCACCAAGCATTCAAGAAGCCTACAATCAAAGAAATTAATGTTGGCACACTCTGGCATAATATCAGTAAATCACTACCCCTCTCCCCAATTCAATGTTGATGAAAGCAATTTTGACATTGGGCTCTCCAGTGGTCCAGTCCCCCAACATTGGTTGATGGGGAATGGGTAGGGAATGGGAAAGAAGAAGGTTTATACTTCTCATCAAACTTATTTTATACTAATTTCACTGAACTCTCAGAGCAGCAATAAAGAGTTCCAACACATTGTCAAAGTGTGCCAACTATTTCTTTCTTTGATTGTAGATTTGTCTCTTATATTGACTGCTATGAGGGGCATGGATTTGAGATCAGTGCATATTGTAAGGGAAGAACCTAGAGCAAAGAGAGGTAGTAGGTTTGTGAGACTGATAGGGGCAATGTTTGTAGAGAGACGGGAGAAATACGGAAGTGAACGATCGAAAGAAAGGAGAAAGGAAAAAAAAAAACACCTTAGACTGGCGAACAGGGATGAAAAACAATAAGGTCAGTTGATTGGAATATTTTGTTTTGTTGTGTTTTCTGTTTGTTTTACAACAAACACTTCACAAGTAAATTATGGCAGCTAGAATAGAAGAAATGATTTGTAAAACAGTATAATTAATTAAAAGTTGGTATGAATCGCTTTCAAAATCGTGACTTCTCTCTGGTCTGAAGGGTCGCTATAGTCCGAAGGTTCTCTAGTCCAAAATCCAAATTAAGTTCGCTAATCCAAAGGTTCTCTAGTCCCAATATAGTACAAGGGTTAGGGTTAGGGTTAGAGTTAGGGTGTAGTGTTAGGGTTAGGGCTAGCGAGCCTTATTCTATATTCGGACTAGAGAACCTTATTTATTATTCTGTCTAGCGAACCTTCAGAAGTTCAGACTAGAGAACCCGATATTCGGACTAGTGAACCTTTTTTAGAATTTGGACTAGTGAAAGGTAAATTACGTGTTCGGACTAGCGAACCTTCGGAATAAGGATCCTTCGGACTAGGGAACCTTCGGACTAGAGAGCTGTCACCTTCAAAATTAGGGGCAGTTTTTCTCTCCCAACCCACCATCTTGGGATAATTTTCTTCACGAATGTAGAATGATGCCAAATGTGTGACCACATATAATCTACATTTTTTAACTCATTCGAACTATCAAACTGATCAAATATTATAGCAAAATGAAACATTGTTTATACTTAATACAAAATTAATAATCTCAATTCCATTTCGGTCACCATTACTGTACCTCATTTGCCTGTGTTGATGCTATAAATATCAGCTTATTTTCATTATCATGTGCATCAACACCAATGTTGTTGCAATATTGAGTTTATATGTCAATGCAATTTGATTACATTATTATGCACTAGTAGTTAATACAGGGTAGTTTATTAAAGTGGACAATTTTCACAAGGTTTGTATCTTACGCTTTTCTCAGTTTCAAAATCGCCAATTTAAAAGCCTGACAAACTATATTTGGTGCATAGAATTTGAGTAGCTCTTAGAAACTGCAAATAAAACGAACTGTAAAACTACTCAGCACTGTTCAGTTCAGGAAAAACTAAATGCCACTAAAAAGGTTGGTACTAGTAATGCAGTGTTTGAAACCAAACAGGTTGGAACACATGACTTGATGTAATTTCAACATGTGAAACAACAGAATAAAATTGCCTACATGAAGCATGTAACTAGCTACTTTATAAGGCCATGCGTTTTGAACTCGCCACCCTTAGCGTTACATCACAAATATTATGAATTTTTACACCAATCAAGTTTCAAATTAGAATATCTCCACAACTATCAACCCTAAACTAGCAAAAGTATACATTTTTGGAAAGCTGAAGGAAAAAGCAATTTAAACATACACATTTCAACTCATTGTACAGGGTGACCTTTAAGTTATACAGGGTGGAATAAAAAAAATCCAAATAAAAAATGGGTCACTTAATGCATTGCTTATTACTAACTTGCAGTTATAAAGTAAACAACATTGATTTGGTTAGAGGTTAGGGGGGAGCCTACTGACTTTGGAAGAAAAAAAATCACAGCTGTTTGGTAATCTCGAATACAGGGTGTCCCAAAATATGTTCAAATTTTTTTACAATTCAACATATTTTGAACTGAAACATTTTACCCCTAACCCATACAAAAAAAAGTAAGTCCATATTTAGATTCCTCATCAAATTTCTTCTCAGAAAATGTAAACTTTGACTATGATAGGATACGTAATTAAAAATTTACAGCAACTTATAGATTTTGAAGACATCCGCATTGCTTACTACAGTGTTTAATATGAAAACAGGTAGTTTTGTACATAAAAGTTTGCATTTTATAGACTAAACCAATCATAAAGAGTTCAAAATGATTAAAAACAATTAGCAGAATTAATAATCTTTCAAAAGAGCTCTTAACCATGTCTGTAGCCCATATGGATGCAAAGATTCACGCACACACACAAAATCTTTATTTCCCATAGACTTTTGCACATACCGCCACCGCCTTATCCGGGCGGGGTGGGGCGAGGCGGGCGGGCGGAGGCGGAGAGAAGAGAAGAGAAGTTGGCAACATAGTTCAAAATCGGCAAAGCACAACAAATTACGCACACAAAAATGATCACTTTAGTTTTACAGTATTAGTATGCAATCTTTTTCATCTATTTTAATTTAAAAGAAAATAAGAAAAAAATGAAAAGAGAAAAGAAATAAGAAAAGCAAAAAAAGAAGAAACAAAGAAGGAAAAAAGTTATTTTCAAAACAAGATTATTAAACAACACAGTATTAATCAAAGAATGACACAGCAAGAAATTGCCTTGAATAAGCAATAACTTTAGCTTTTAGTGGTGATTTATAAAAGTAAATTGTGAATAAACCCACACAATACCATTGACAATGGTCACATATGAGCTAAATTATTATAGTACTGTATGCAATCTTCTGCACCTTTTGTTATTTCAAACCACAGATGATTTGTTAATTTCATCTCATACAAACCAATTTCATCTTGTACAAGCCATTCTTGAATCATCATGGAATTAAAATTGAACACCTCTTGCTGCATTTAACATGTTTAAATAGGCAAGTTTAAATTGCATAATATTTTTTCTTATGTGGCCAATGGCTATAGTTACCCTGCTCTTGTGATTGAGACAACAGATATGCAACAAAGACCAAGCCTGGAAACAAGCAGGCGCCGAGCGATTTTTACCCTACGGTTACTGAGTTTTAACGCCTGGATCCAACCAAAATTACACGCCCAGGCGCCAGAGAAAATCTGTATTTTGCGCCCGGTATCAGTGCTCAGGAAATGGCCCAGTAAAACTTTGTCAGGCAAGTTCATTTCCGCTCAAAATATTGGCCATTTCCAATGTATTTTCAACAAAATGCAGTGCCAAATCTTATCTTTTACCTAATATTTCACCAATTTTCCTTGATATTTGCCTTCAGGGCTCATAATTTTGGCAGTATTTTGCCTTGTTTTCAGGTTAGGTGATTACCACGATCGCTAAACATGATGGCGGCCATCTTGAATTTTGGCGACAATGTTTCTAGATATTTAAAATTTTCCTAAAATCACGAAATAAAAGGCCAAATTGAATTTTTTTTAAATGAATTAAAAAATGAATAAAATAAAATAAAATAAAATAAAATAAAATAAAATAAAATAAAATAAAATAAAAAAATAAAATAAAATAAAATAAAATAAAATAATAAAATAAAATAAAATAAAATAAAATAAAATAAAATAAAATTAATTAATAAAAAATAAAAAAATAGACTCAACTGGTCTGTTCAGATATAATAACATTCATTGTATAACTTGTTATTTGTTAACTTGTGACAATAATTAATAATATAATAAGTTAAATAACAAATAACATGGATCTAAAAGTCTCAGGTGAGCATCGAAAGCTGTAGAAATAACAAAAATAAGCATTTTGATACTTTAAGAAAAATGACTCCTGGCTCTTTAAAAATGGCTCCTGGTTCACTAGAAAATTACAGGACCAGGAGCCGCTTTTCCAAATGTTTGGCTCCTGGTTCAGACCGACTTATTTCCAGGCCTGACAAAGACATTAGATCTTATTTATTTCTCATTCATATAACCTTCAAACATTGACAGTAAATTGTTCACACTTAAAAGTAATTTAAAAAAACTGAAAATATTTCCTTCTGTGTAAATTTTATCCAAAATGCAATGCACGATTTTCTCCATATATTGCTACCTAAGAATAGTCCACACACCAGGCCTTAAATTACTTTTTTTTCCTTTTGGGAGACTTTTGGGCCCTGTAATTTAACTTTCAGGGTTAATTTTCATTTTTGTAACTTTAACTTTCAGGGCTACTTTCAGGATTTCAGGGCTAAATACCCATAAAGACATGATACCCATTTATTTTGAGCTACAAGCCTCAAAACAGTTTCCTTTTTGCAGGGGCTATTACTTTTGAAAATCGCCCAGCTTAATATAATTTACTAAAGCAATTTGGTATATTTGGGGGCAAATCACCCTTTGCCCTTGTCTATTTTAAGCCCTGCCAAATGCCCTACTGTCAGGGTTAGAGGTAGAGGAGGTGTCTTTCTTTATCTTTCTCAGTGAACAACTGAGTGACTCTCAATAAAAACACATGTAACATCACTGGGGATGCTATATTATAATTTTTTTTAAGCACAGATCATAAAACTTTACTGTAACTGCACCATTATCCTTGACATGTATCAACAAATCAGTAAAACATTATTCCCTACACTCAGATCATTCAAATGCCATCTCTATGATCCATTAAATTAGAACAAACACATCAAAATGCAATTCTTTTTTTAAAATGTCACCATGGTCACAGAACACTTCATATTGGGCTATTCCAGGAAACCTATAAACCCACTGGAAGACATATAACCTTAATCTTCCACACACAGGGGATGTGAATTTCAAATGGGGATACCTGAATGGGTGACACCATTTAGATATCTACACCCCCTGTGTGGGAGATTAAAATCATGTCTTTCATAGGGGTGTACGATTTCAAATAGAATAGCCCATTACTACAAACCATCTGATTCTATGAGAGATGCATGCATGCCTCATCCATCGGACATGGGTTATCTGTCTCTTAACCACTTGTTATGTGCTTGTAATTATAAATACATTTCCCACATGACAATGAAGAGCTCTTCATCTGAACATGCTTCCATTGAGACGGGCTGACAAAAATACATTATGGAAAAGGAAGCTTTTACATTAAGGGTAAGCTACATGAAGGTTGTCAAGTGCAATACATATTTCATGATCTGGAATACAAGCCTCATATGCCTATCATGTTAGGAAATACCGGTACATTTTATGCAAAAAAGTTGATATTTGGCCACTACTTGATCTACTTGATATCATGAATGTTTCTATTCTACATTCTCTACAAATTTAAATTAACAAATGTGAAAGAGAATGAAAGAACAGATTACAAACTCAAAGTATTACAATTAAACAAGACGTCAGACGACAAATAACTACAAATCCCGAATGGCACACAACTCAACTTCAATTTTTATAAATAACTGAAGTTTCTTGTCCAGTTCCCATGTGTCAACATCCAGATCCATGTTACATTGTCATATAGTTTTTATTGTATTGGTGTCCATGTATTTAAATATAGCTCATCTTCAAGATATGGGTCCCAGGGCTGTATTCCTCATAATACAGCTTTCTCAAGATGAGTTACATTGGGAAATATGTTATGACCTAATTTTGTTTTTAAGCGAAAACAGAAATGTTTTAGCATTAGAGAATGCATGCATTACACTATTCCAGTTGAAATCCATAAACCTCCAATGAAATTCACATTCCAGGGAATGTGAATTTCAAATGGGATTACCTAAATGGACTCCATTTGAAATCTATAACCACTGTATGGGCGATTAAGGTCATTGCTTCCATAGGGGGACTATAATATTACGCTATTCCAGTTGAAATCCATAAACCTCCTATGAAATTCACATTCCTCTCACATTCCAGGGAATGTGAATTTCAATTGACTTTCCAATGGGATTACCTAAATGGACTCCATTTGTAATCTATACCCTCCGTATTGGCGATTAAGGTCATGTCTTCCATAGGGGGACTATAGATTTCAACTGGAATAGCTCATTATGATCCTTCACTTTGTTAAAGGATGTAGGTCTTGGTCTTGGTGTCAGCTCACAATGTCACAAATTATATATAATTTAGGTCATATTTGGAATTCATAAAATTAATTGTCTAAGGATGGACAATGAGGTCATCTGTTATGTTGGCCGTTCATGTAATTTATACAAATTAGACTGTTTGCTTATCCAATAAAATTCCCATTGCAATAAAGTGCAGTTAGTTTAATAACTGCCATAGTTGTTATGGGTAGTAATTTACTTACATTAGGGTATATAGCATGAAGCCATAATTGAAATTAATGTATTGATATTTAGTCCTACAAATGTAGGAAATTATGCTCTTGCTGTAAATATTCATCAAACTAATTATATAGTGATTGATTTCAAGCTTAAATAAAGAAGACAAAATGGGATAAGTTAAAACAGTTTCAATTACTTGTTTCCTCTAGGTTTTAAATATACTTCATTGAACTAATGAAATGAATGAATGAATTATAGACTTGACTGACTGAATAACTAAATGAATGAAAAATATTTGAACCAACATATTTATTTTGGCTATTCTCATATAACTGATTTTAACAACCACCCACCTATTTAGCTTAAAATCAGATCACATAGCCAACAGCTAACCCTTCTGGACATTTCTGGACCCACTTTACACTACCTGACAGAGAAAAATGGCACTTAAGGAGCCCTTTTTCTAAGAACCTCCTGAATTTTGCTGAGGCGGGAAGATGGAGGTTCTTCAAATCTCTTCATACTTTTATTATGGACATATAGTGATGAAACATTTCACATGGTGAAATAATTTTGCTGTATCATGTGCCAGTGTTTCTAGAACAAAAACCCTTGATTGAGCCCATTTACGCAATTTTGTCAGACTTTTAAAATCGACTATATTTCATGTTTTCAATGTATTTCTAGATCTGAGTGTACAAGAAAGTTAATATTTGGAGTAAACATTTCAAATGGTTGGGTTCACAAATATATTTAAAGATAAAGTCATAGTTTTGGTGCCTTGTGTGTTTTTATATTATGTAAATACCTTAAAAAGAAGATGTTTTAAAGCAAAAAATAGGTCATTTTTTAAATCTGTATTTCTCTCATGGGCAGTAACTTTTCAACACAAATCGTACATATTTACAAAGCCGAGGAACAGTTCTAAAAAATATAAATTTTCACCGCTGTGTTTGTATTTACTTACTTAGATACACACAATTTAAGTTGCATGGTTTTAGTGAACTACTAATTTGCGGAACACCAAAGGCGTACATACTTTATTCATGAATGTGCTTATTGTGCCATGACGTATATTTTTTTTATTAACATAATTCATAAGATGCATTTTATCTGTTGTATTATATCAGCTTCATTTCTCACTAAAATTTAATTTTCTTCATGTCCTAGCCCCTCTCTCCATATTAATAGGCATGGAAATCTGACCTTAATTAGAAATAATAAAAAAATCATGATAAAATGTATTTATTTAGGTTTTAAATCTTTATTATTTTTATATAATGCAGATTACTCAGTTAGTATTCATGTTATAATTCATAGATTTCTCCTCTTTCCTATTTCAATGGTCAGTTGTAACTATACAGCTACTTGTAAGACAGTAAAATTTACTGCTTTATTAAAGTTCCATTACAGCACTTCTGACAACATAGGGCTCTTTGGCATACAATGATACAAGTGGCATTGATTGGTGACCCATGCTAAACTTGTTATATATAATTTCATATTAAGGTTATTAATTATTTTAAACTGTTGTGATTTGGTAGTTCACAGCATATTACGAATGGTAGTGAGCTATAGCAAAAACTACATTGCTCAATTTATAGCGAGCGTGTAGAAGAATTCAAATATGACAGATATACTTTTAAAGGTGCTGCGGTTCTTGAGCTACGTTTTAAAGAGGGATGAAACAACAACACTTTTGTAAAACGTACATAACTCATTAACAACAATAAATTAAGCAAGTTTGCAAAGTATACGATTTGTAGAATGAACTTTTGCAAAACATGAAGGTGTTAATTTTCAATAATATATTGATCTAGATAATGAAAATCAATTTTTAGGTTGCTTCGACCAACAATACCTCGTCTACCCTTAAGATTCGATTATTAACTTGCACGGTATATTGATTATTCTATATTATAGGCCTATAGGCCCATGTTAAATACAAGATGTGATGAGTTTATGTTTATTGTTTTATGTTCATTATAATTACATTTTCCGCATTCTAATATAATAACTGCAATGGCCGCTGACAAAACATTTGCAAAACTATATTTGGAGTCTAATTTTTAGAACTAATGTTTTTCCACTATGTTCTATGAATAGAATCTATGATTTAACCATAGGTCACGCTTCCATCAGACAGGGCTTGTGCACCTCGTGCTATTCCATGTGTATATTTGTGTCAGCATGGATCATTTGAAATAGGAGTGCATGGCTGTATGCTTGAAGCTAACCAAAACATGGTTTGAAAGAAAGCTAAAGAAATAGAATTGAGCAAAATAACGTTTTAATGCATAAATCCTCAGCGATTATTGCAATCAATTTTAATTTTAATAAAGAATGAACTAATTCTTTCAGAGAATTGAAATAATGATTTCAATGTATTTTTAACTGTTATTCATGACCCAATGAGTAGAGTATGCTGCTTGCCAATGGTGGTGGCTGGTATTAGTCCGGTATCTACGGGAAGTTAATGAAGATCCCCCCCCCCCCAGGACTAGTGCTGTGGTCGGCACCGTTTTTTAATGTCGACATGTCGATATAATTCGTATACCGACGTCGACAGTATGTCGACATAAAAAAAATTCTTAATTTAATTTTCAAAAAATATTTTTAGCCAGAAAAATAAGTTATAGGCCCAAAATGACTTGTTATTCAAGGTTGGAAACCAGAGAAATGCTGCTAATCAAAAAAAAAAAAAAAAAAAAAAAAAAAAAATGCCAATTTTTTTTACAAAGTTGGATACAGTTGTATATTTTAATTACTTTTGCTTCTATTGAACAGCTAGCAATGCATACTAATTCAATGTGTCCCTGACTGTTCAATAGAAGCAAAGGTAATCAAAATATACAAATTTATCAACTTTGTAAAAAAAATGGCATTTTATTTTTAGTAGCAGTATTTCTCTGGTTTCCAACCTTGAATAACAAGTAATTTTGGGCCTATAACTTGCTTTTCTGGCCAAAAATATTTTTTGAAAATTAAAAAAAAAAAAAAAAATTTTAGAATTTTTTGTTGATGTCGACATGTCGGGATACGTGCCGACGTCGACATTAATGTCGACATAAGGCATGTAAGCTACCAAACCAACTTTTTAGCTTCCTTTTATGGTTCTATAACACATTCAAGATGTTAACAAAAAATAATTCCTGGCACTCCAGCCATTTTCAAGGTTAAAGGTTGCTCACATATGGTTAACAAGCACACCAAATTATTCCTCTTATTGTAAGGATTCAGATAAAGTACATGTGACATACCGTTCTTGAGTTATAAAGCAAAAAGGTCCATTGGGGTGGTGGTCAGTTGTTGTTTTTGGCCACTCAGGGGGCGAAAATTAAAACTGCTCAGATTTCAACGAAAATGGTCTCAAATTGATCGTCATGTAAAACCAAGTAATCGTCGTTTGCACTGTCTAAAGTGCTTTGTTATTGACCAAATTTGCCAATAAAGGTCAGTCCCCATTACAGCCTATTTGACCACAACCTTTGTTGTGATGTTTCCCAGGTAACGAAACATCCTACATGGTTACAACCATTCCTTATTTGACTCGTTTTTACATGACAAGCAATTTGAGACCAATTTCGTTGAAATTGGAGCATTTTTAATTTTTGGCCCGTGTGGCCAAAAAAAACTGACCACTCCCCAAAGGTTTAAACCACTAAATTATCTTGAATGTGTTATAGGACCATAAAAGGAAGCTAAAAAATTTGGTTTGGTAGAGTCCTGTGGGGGGTCATCATTAACTTCTGGTAGATACCGGACAATATTGCCAGCTGCCAGCTCCATTGAAACACTGCAAAAGAGGGGTGACTTACATGTCGCAGAAGTACACTAAGGAGTAAAAACACAATGGTGATTTTATTTATTTTTGAAAACAATATTCAAGGTCCCATTTGACATGTAAATTTTTTTCTCAAGTGACTGCCTGTAAAAAAATCTCTGTTTGAAATTAAGCTTATTTTTAACAAAAAAATTGTATAAAACTATGGTCTATATTAAGGTATCCTGCGAATAGTAAATAACACAGGGACAAAATGATGCATGATGGGTATGCCCTATAATGTTGTTGAAACTATGTAGGAGTATCAGTATCAAAGTCAATATCGTTTGAAAGTTATGGGATACAATATAGAAATCCATGTTTTCGTTATTTGTCAATATTTTGCATTTAGGGCAAAATTAGTGATTTTTTGTCTAGAAACACTGATACGAGGTAGGCAAAAAATTCATTGCCATGAGCAAGGAATCATCAACCAAGAGGCATATACCAAATATGAAAGGATTTGTCCAACCTTCATCTTCCCATGACCTGGTGGTTTTTACACGGAGGCCTCCTTAAGTGGGGTCCTGATTAGTTATTACATTTGTCCCACAATAATAGCAATTGAGCCCTTACTAATCAAAAGCATGTTTTGTTCAGCATTCATGAACAGTGATGCCAGAAAGGGAACAGAAAGTCATGCATAGGGTATGCACATCGACCAATGCAAGAGAGTGCCATTCTTCTCTGCCAGCTGCTGTAGTTCTAGATATACTTACAGATTTGGATTGAGGATGTGTGATGGTCCAGTGGAATGCCTGCCACAATCAGGCACCTTGATGCTAATCTTTTCATTTGGAAGAAAGACATATCGTGACTTCTCATTGAAACCTTTGGGTGGCATGTGAAGACTGCTGAAGGAGCGACGTCTAATACCTGGATAAAACAAAGAGCAAAAAGACAGGCAAATGAATGAGAAATGTCAACTTCAAAAAGAAAATGTGCAACATTGCCATTAATCAATGTACACATTATATAGATTCGTCTTTTGCAAGGTCCTTTTAACCGGTAACCCTTGCGTATGTGTGCGGCGTCAAGTGTGTGCATAGGACCTTGTGTAAAATACATTGTAATACATGCTCATGCTGGATGATCATAACATAGCAGTATGCATAATTTGTAAAAGGGAATCTGCAAAAAATATTTAAATTTGTGTGTAATTTTTTGCCATTGTTATTGCTACTGCTGCTACTGCCAATGTTGTTGAACTGCTGCTGCTGTCAATGTTGCTGTTGATTGCTGTTATTGTTGTTTTGTTGCATGTGTGTGTGTTTTTTTTATTCAACAACTCCTATATGGGCTGTTTCACAATCAGGGTACACAAGTGGGTTTCACGAGGGTGCAAAATCAGAGTATCTTAATGTGCTTGTTTTAAATGTTAAAGTGGTTTAAATATATCAAATTTTCAAGTTCTAACAATTATTTAGCCACTTAACCTCTATTTTTTTTCAAATATTATTTTTTAATTGGCTATATGAAGGAAAATGGCCAAATACCAAAGTTTACAAACAGCATTACAATGATTTGATACTGCCTTTTTTCAACCCCAAAGTTGTCTAATATTATTGCTGACAAATATGTGACTCCTCGCCACAACTGAGCCCGGATGTCGCCAGTGCCACTATTGAGATATGCTCCATCGAACTTAACAATAAACAATAGGAAAGAAAGGATTTATTGACTGTTTTATTGATTTTCACTACTTAAATATCAAGTACTATAGACATGATATACATCATTTTAAAGCTAATTTCAAGCAGAATATTTTGGTTGAATATCTCAAAAATGATGATTGGCGACATCCGGGCTCAGTTGTGGCGAGGAGTCACATATAGCTTTCAAATGATATACAGATTGTATATTATGTAAACATCAATTTTTTGCAGAATCATATTAACTGGTGGAAATGGTTCAAATATTGAATTTGACTAAGAGAAGTTACTTGCGAGTTTACCAAGACAAGTAAAATCTACACAAATATGCATTTACATGAAGCAGTGGGTTAGTATCTTGTCTCATGTCAAGTTTGGCGGTCATACTACTTAGCGTTTTTGAGATATGAAGGAAAATGTGTCAAAAAATGTCCCCTCCTTTACATAGTTTTTGTTGACTATTTGGAGCATAAAATCAAAATAATAACATTGACCAAGTGGATTTTGCTATTTTTATGTCTGCCTGTATCCAACCCATCTTCCTAGGTTCACTTTTCTTTAGTCCAAACAAAGACAATCCTATTATTTGAATAAAATGCAAAAACCATTGATCGTAAAGGAGGGGACACATTTTTTTTGACAGATTGAAATTGGAATTGCAAATTATTTCTCCAAAAATCACACTTAAGTATCATCAGCAGTTCCTATTATGAAATTTAACTACTTTTCACCACTCTATCAGTGTGGGAATATATAAAATTAGACAAAGTCATGATTTTGTATTATCAAGCGTAAAGGAGGGGACATTTTTGGATGTGGCAAAAGAAAAAAATCTATAGTGAATTTCAAAAATTGGTTCTTATCCCTACAATGGTTGCACCTTGAGCTATTAAAATGTAATTTAAAAACATGGTACCTAACTGCAAAAATATATTGCAGAGAGAATAATGCTGTAAAGGAGGGGACATGTTTTTTTTGACATCACTTGGTAACACTCGTCCCCACTCCGCCACTTGATGTACAATCACGATTTTTGGTACTTTGAATTACAGGATACACATGAAACTTTTCACCCATTCTGCACAATTTGGAAGGGTTTTAAATTGATTTATAGTGCTTCATAAAATCAAATGTAAAGGAGGGGACATTATTTTGGAGATTTTTGACAAATCTTTATTTGGGTCGCATTTTTTCTGTAATTTAAATATGCAAATGATTTTTATTTCAAAACTTAGGTGCATATAACTACATTTAGAAATGTCACCCAGTAGTAAATTTAGAATTCCTTTACTATATAAATTACAGATTTCAAAATGTGCTTTTTGAAGATGAAACAGCAAAATGTCAAAAAAAGTGAACTTTTCACCATATAATGAAAAAACTAAGGCATTTGTGTGATTTCTTTTATGTGTGATTTTAAGGGGAGTAGACATACTTCATTTTTAAATTAAAAGAAATCCTTCAGCTTCTTTCATTAAGCAGCAGGATGCTAAGAAACATGGATTTTGAAATATGTACCCTGATCGTGAAACAGCCCATATCTAGATGTAATGGAGCCAACCGTTGTTAATCCGTGATGAATCCACACTTTTACTGTAGCGTATACGCGAACACAAGCGAGACTGTCTGGAACTTGTGTGCGCTACATGTTGTTATTTTGGAGGAAGCGGCTAAACATTGCCCTTTTATTCTGTAATTCTTTTGCTGTATCAACAGAAAAAAAAATTGATCTTCTTGTAATATTGAGTGCCCGGGTTGAGTGGCAATGACTATAAAACTGGACATTCCTCATGAAATAATCCTGTGAATTGCGCAATCTTTAGCTCGTTTTCTTTATTGAAAGGGATTCAATCATGTTTCACCGTTGTTCATCACCGATTAACAATTCTAGTCAGGCACATCTGCTTGGTTTACAAGCTTGTAAACAACAAATATACCAGTTTCAATCCTCAACTTAATGATCACTAGATTCAATCATTTTACCCACAAAAAAATTATTAATTGCTTTAATTTCTCAATCTTTTATTCATTAATTTAAGCATTCATGATCATGCTGGCCAGTTAAATATTCCTATCATCATGGGTCAGAATTATGTGCCCAGGAGGGCACAAACATTACACAAATACTTTAAAGCCAGGTAATCATCACGATCTGTGTTACTGGATATGCTTGTCTTACCTATACCACAGATATATATTAAAACATTGAGTCCAATATCTGTGTGTAATAATATCAATAAATATAATTAGACACCATAAAAAGATGTACCATTTTTTAATTTACCCAAGTTTTCTCCAACAAATTAGGTTGTTTTGAGACAACATTTGTTTTGCTTCATTGTTTTGTCAATATAAAATCAATGCAGGAAACAAAATATTAGCCACATCCTAGGTGAGAAAGAGGGAATTTCTACGATACCATACAGGATATTATTCAAAACACATATTGCCCATCATAGCTTTTAAGTTCAAGGGCCTCCTTGTCAACTCAATAGGCCACTGTGTCCACCTTTATGTACACTGGCTTGTTCCACATTGTTAGCAACTGTAATAGTTACAATGGATGACATTTGCTCGTTATTTGCAAGGTAAATTTTTGTTGTCACTGCGCTATCTCATATCTGTACACTTCTCCATGCATTAATTACTTACTTTATAAATAAAAGATACTAATTTGCCTCTCTAATGAAAAAGATGTATTCATCATTTCTATTTTATTGAAGGCAATTATCCGCTACCCATGACCGGAAACCAGGCATGAATAACAAAAGTCAGACTACCACTTGACTATATCTCTACTGTATTGTTGCAGTGTGATATCTTTCTTCCATAGTTTGGCATAAATGAACAAAATGGTGCAAAATTTATGTACAATTTGAACTGAATGTTACCTTGAGTGTACCATATTAATGGACCATAATGACAATAATACAATTTGAACTGAATGTTACCTTGAGTGTACCATATTAATGGACCATAATGACAATATTAACATGATTGATAAAAATAAAAGCTTGAATGGAAGCCTGAATGTTGTGTTTGTTATTATAACAAATAAACAGCAAGGCTAACTAGAAAAATAAAAATTGCAGTATCGTACTCAAGACTAAAAGAGCTAGGATGTTAAAAGAAAGTGTAACGTGCATTACCGTAGAATCGCTCATTATGTTTCATGCTTAAACAAGTATCTCAAAACATCTACCGGCATTAGCTATTTTTGCATGACTAAAGTTTATATTGCAGTCAAATTATGATTACAATATATTCATGCTGCAAATATTTGTATTTGATATGATCACTATGCACCTTGCACGTATTAATGATAATATGCCATACACGTTTTATACACACAAAACGGCAGAACTTTGTGCCATACCAGACTAGTTCAAGCTTCACTAAGCACTGAGATAATTGAAATATTTGTGTCTATTTAGTTTTAAAGTTCCTTCAACTACTGAGTACTGCTTTTAAAAACTCTCAATTTATAATTTGGGAAGTGTAATGTAATTGAAGTGATATTGAATTCTAATTTTTAATGTGGCAATCTAGAGAAACTTTAATAATAGTTCTACACAGAGTGTAATGACTTTTTTTGCAAGCAGCAACTCTTCTGTAGTTTTAAATAAATTTGCTCTAAACCGAAAGAGAAAATATAGGCTTAGCCTACTTTGGCATGTTTGCTGCAAGTCTGCCAGGGAAAGGAAAATAACTAGTACCTACAATCAAGGAATTTAATAGTTGGTACACCTTGACAATATGTTGGAACTCTTCATTGCCGCTCTGAGAGTTAAGTGAAATTAGTATAACTATGTTTGATGAGAAGTACATACCTTCTCCTTTCCTCTTCCATCCCCATTCCCCCTCAATCAATGTTGGGGAGACTGGAGAGCCCAATGGAAAAAGTGCTTTCATCAACATTGAACTGGGGGAAAGGGGTGGCGATTAACATTTAGTATGCCCGAGTGTACCAACATTAATTTCTTTGATTGTCCGAGGCGAATGTAAAATATTTCATATAAATTTCGTTTTTGTCTCATAACTCAAAAAGCGGAATGTCGTATGAACTTCATATTTCACACAATTTGGGAGTGTATTATAGGCCTTTGAATTATAATAAATTATTAAATAAAGAAATTGGTTTATTTAGGGAGTGGTCATTGAAATCCTCCCCTATGCTAAATTAAACACATTTTGTGATGGGTGCAAACTGCATCTAACATTGGTTTTTGGTCCATATCTTTAAAACAAAAGCACGTATTACAACCAAATTTTACACATTTTGTTATGATGATATGTTTCCACTTCTATCAAATGTACAGTACGATATTCACTCAATTACGAGAAACACAATGCAAATATGTAGCACACCATGTAAAGCTATGTGAAACCGACAAAGGCCATTTTTTAAATAAGCTGCATAATGGTGAAATTGTGCATTTTAGCTCAAAACAAGAGTTTGACAACACAGAAAAAATGACTACGAACAAAATACTAAGGTTTTGTTAATGGTATTAATCATTGAGAGAATAGCGTTGAACTCTATCAAGAAAAAAAAAAAAAAATCCCGGGGTTCGAACCCGGTACCTCCAGATCATGGGCCACATACCACACCATTGGACTATTACGTTGCAACTGTGATAAAGATTTGAATCATTGTACTAATACGTTAAAGATGTTAAACCATGGACGCGTATTGAATACTTTTTTCTGTAACTATTGTGTAAACTGAATAAATTATGCACTTTGCATGAAGTTTTGCAAATTGACTCGGTAATCCACGATATATATTCATATTGTGTACAGAAACAGCTCAAAATATAATGAGCGTTGCTCAGTAACTGACGATATGCCTCGATAATCCACCAAAAAAACTTGTCTATTCTTTTTCTAATGATATAATGGATTACCGTGCAATTGCTATTGAATTCAATAGCGTTTGTTTTGGTATACCGTTTGCTTGAATGACCCTGCAACTTTATGATGACAATCATTATGACTTAAAATGAAAGACCATTTTCACGTCGATCCGTGTAGCTTAATGGTAGCACAGGTCGCTTCGTAATCGAGAGGTCCACGGTTCAAAACTTGGCGCAATTTTTTTTTTTCCCACTCAAAAGGTTACTTTTATTGGAATTGTTAATTTTAATTTGGCCAAACATATCTGAATGACAATGTTGTTATTTTTTTTCTTTTTTTTAATATATTTGTCTTTTTGATTTATTTATATATAATATTTCCGGTGTTTCCTTATTGATAACTTAAATTACCGGTTCATCATGTTTGAAATGGATGGAAACTGTACCTTTTATTCTTTCATCAATACAGTTATAATATATATATTTTTAAAGATAAAATGGTGAATGATATTAACAATCATTTATGGAAATAAATGAAGAAAGAACAAAACAAGATGAGGTCAACGTATAATGTGCACATTTAACAGTTCAAGTTCTTATTACGCGTTACGATACGCATTGAATCATGCTGTCTACTGAAGATAACTAATACATAATTATGTAATGAATGATTTATGACCAATTCCTGACTTTGTTATATTATTTGTTTTCAACAATAATTAGGCGTTGAATTAGGACAACCAAATATTCAGTATACAGCAATTCGTGCTAAAATAATTATGATAATTAAGAAGAAATATGCAACAGCGTGTTAATATACGCGTATTGTTAGAAAAGCGTGTTTATTTGGCCTATATAAAACTCAGCATTGTGGATGTTTTCAATAACCACTCCCTAAACAAACAAATTTCTTTGCCGTCAAAATTTTTGTAACACATTTCAATAGGAGAGTATCTACCAAAAACTTGTGAGTGACAACAGTTTGATATGACTTCCCGTTTTTAAGATATAGCACAAAAAGTAACTTTGTGCGACGGCTTAGAGAACTAATCATGAAATTCGTGTAGGTTAGGGTATGGGTTGTTTCACTGACCGCTCCCTAAAAAAATCCAATTTCTTTATCAACAATTTTATTAAGAGTCCAAAGCATATGGTATACTCCCATATCATGTGCAATATGAAGTTCATATGACATTCCGTTGTAGAATTATGAGTTCAAAACGAAATTTAGATGCATAATTTGCCGTTTAGAGCCTAATACGAAATATGACGTAATTAAGCATAGGAGATGCTTTCAGTGACCACTTCCTAAATAAACCAATTTATTTATCAACAATTTTATACTCATTCTAAAGCGCATGGTCCACTCCTACATCGGGTGCAATATGGAGTTCATACGATATTGTGTTGTTGAGTTATGAGACAAAAACGAATTTTAGATGTCATATTTTGCGTTCGCCTCGGACAATCAAGGAATTTAATAGTTGGTACACCTTGACAATATGTTGGAACTCTTCATTGCCGCTCTGAGAGTTAAGTGAAATTAGTATAACTATGTTTGATGAGAAGTACATACCTTCTCCTTTCCTCTTCCATCCCCATTCCCCCTCAATCAATGTTGGGGAGACTGGAGAGCCCAATGGAAAAAGTGCTTTCATCAACATTGAACTGGGGGAAAGGGGTGGCGATTAACATTTAGTATGCCCGAGTGTACCAACATTAATTTCTTTGATTGTAGAATTCCAGATTGATTTGCCATGTGACCAATTGTGTGATACCAGGAAAATAAAACAACAGCTTGCATAATGTACACATATTTTTTTTTAAAGGTAACAAACATGCCAAATTATACTTTACAGTTACAGAATGTTTTAGTTCAGATGCCTCTAATTTCAAATTTCATTTTGGTAGGTGGTGCCAATTTGAAAAAGTAGGGTCTTCCAGGAAAGGATTTGAGCAGAATAGATGTCTAAGGAACTGGGGGTGGGGGAAGGGTTGATGGGTGGCAATGAAATCTGATAGTTTCCTAAATGGCTTCATGCCATTTAAAGTTTTTTTGTTAATAATTTTTGCATCCTAACTGCAACCATAGTGAATTTCACGATTAGAGTTCCAACCGCGAAAATAAAACCTCACAAATATATGCAATAATGTATTACAAGTATAGGGAAGGACTGTGATGGGCAATCGCGAAAATAACATTCGCAAAAATGTGTCTCTCACCCCAAATTGTGAAAATAACTGTACGCAAAAAATCACCACTTATACAGTACTCAAACAATAAATTGAACACGTAACATCAAGTTGAAAACATTTATTTGACCCAAGTTTTAATTTCCTGGCTTAGTAAAGTCTAGTGCACAGCCTCCTAAGACTTTTATCAATAACCATGCATCTGGTACTCGGCTGCTTGACATTTTATCTGTCTCTTTATTGCAAAATTGGGCTATCTTGGGAAAGTATCAATTGGTTCTTTCATTCCGTTTGATCATATGGGTAGTGCAATAACTGGTACAATTGAGAATCTGGGAATCTGGAGAAACAAGCAAAGTTTGGCCTCAAAATTGGTTACTACTGAGTAGAGGTTTTCACAAGATTGGAAAATTCATTTGTTCTCCATGTTATACAAACAATAACAAGGGTAGCCTCATAACTTCCAGTTAATGATAGGCCTCTAGCTTCTTGAAAGTCTGAATTATGATATAAAAGCCTACAACAAAATGAGGATATGTTTTATACCTTTTCTAGATTTTTGATCATGACTTCACCTCATACCAAAAGAAGATGTGGCATACCAGAAATGGTAAGAAAATATAATTTTTCATGGAAATTGGTGTCTTTCCTTCTTTTGAGGTTGATGATGATGGCCTAAACATCATAGGTCTAAGCAAAATAGAAATGATTCCAGGAATGGAAACACTTTCACTTTTAGAATCAACATATCTCTTACTTTTTACTGGAATGTCAGGTGACCTTTCACAGTATGGAAATCGAGCCAAGTTTTATAAATTAAATAATTAATGCAGATTTAACTCCTTGATCATTATCAGCCCAATTGTACATATTTTCAAATGACATTAGACTGATAATGGGTCATCTTCAAGTCCCTTAAACTTTGCACAGTTTACAGGAAATAAGTAAAGGTATTAGAGGAAATACATACAGGTGTCAATGCCAATTACAAAACAACCAAATGACAATGACAGAGCCTCTATTTATTCCAGAACTCAAAACATTTATCTTAAAGGTGGGTTATACAATTGTTATACCACAGAATTAGAGAAAAAGAATCGGGACTCGGTCTCCATCTTTATACAGGCATGGAGCAAAAATTGGGGGTATTCGGTTTCCCTTGGAATGCGCTTGAGGCATTCGTTGTCATGCAAGCGCGATATGGATGATACGCGCATTTGAGAGACGCACTTAATGCGACCTGCACGCGAGTACTAAGATGCTTCAGGCCAGACGCAGAATTGCTTTCGTTCGTCTCTGCGCACCGTCGGCAAGGACCTGAATACCCTAAATTTTCTCCCCATAGCTGACGGCGTGATTGTATGTGGCGGTATAGGGAGTCCCGGTTCTCCTTCTCTAATTCTGTGTGTTATACAAATATATGTATGTTTTCTTCCTCACATTGAAGCCCATCACCCAAACATTCTTATTCCAAGGATAACAGTGGATAAAGAATGGTGCTCTTTTAGACTATGTCTGTAGGTAAAAAATAGACAATTCTATTCAAACTATGAGCATAATTATTTTACTGTTGGGTCTGAGGGGTTTTGTCTTATCAGAATGAGCAAATTGTTAAAACACATCACCCAAAATAATTGATGTGGTGTAACATTTTAGCGGTATAATGACTTATTTTTTGTGAAAGGGTCCATTCAGCACTTCTCCAAACCGATGCCTATATGCAATTCCCAGCCCTGTGATCAATACAGTACACTTTTCTGTGTAAAGTTTTTGTTTTGAAGTACAAACTGACTTACTTAAAATGAAAGTTTCTCCCCTTTTATCAAAACAAGTTGTCTTGTAACTGGTTGAGTATGAAATTCATAACATACCTTGTCATTATCCATTCTTCTTTGCCCAAGCTAAAATGAAATGTGTACGAAATGAAACCATGTCACAACATTGTGACAAGTAATATGTCAAGCCAGTTGTGTAAAGGAAATGGTTAAGGATTGATTTTCACTGCAGTCTATATTAAAACATTGAGATGGGTTCTTCAAAATAAAGCCAAGGCTTTGTTATAGTCTCAACCAGGTGTTTTGGGACTCAAGAGTATTTCTTAAATCTAGACAAAAAAGAATCTCTATATACTAGGCAAGACACTGGTTAAAGCTGCAGCATGGTTTAACTTTTTGTTACAGGTCCTGAAATCTAGCTGTTTCTTTCTTCTTTCCGGCAACACGTCCACTGCTCCTTTATGCTGAGGCTGATTTTGACCAAACTTGGTCACAAGCACCACTGTCCAAGATGTAACATGATACGTGACCAGATCCAGGTCAAAGGTCACCCAAGGGTCACAGGGGTCAAAAAGCTGATTTCAGCTTAAAATGCTACTCTTTCCACAAATTTCATGGCTCAGAGTTGGGACTTGCACACATGCATTGACCTTCGATGGTACACAAAAGTTGCTCTCCGATTTGGGATCAAAGGTCATTTAGGGGTCAATGTGTCCAAGTCCCATTGAAATCCATCAAAGCATGTGGGAGAAATCATAAAGAATGAAGACCAGAAGCGTTGTCACATGCACAGCTACACACATCGGTACCTACATTTGGGTACCGGTACCTACATTTGGGTACATACATCTATACAGACGGTGCTCATTTTATAGTCCCCTCCTGAACTTGTCCATAGTTGGCTAGCCTGAGCCTTTGACTCATGCCGACACACTCACAATTTGTCCAAAATTGCTATTGGAGAGACCTGTGCCCCCGTGTTTTCCCCACCCTAAACAATTATTTTAGTTTATTGAAGTAAGCCTTCATTAATGTTTTGCATAAGATGTTCTTAGCAATTATATACTTGGTTGTAAACATTTTAATCAGCGCCTGGGAAACGATGCATGCTCTAAGGCCTGGGAAAGACTACCCTTTACACGCATCCAAGCTGTTGTAAAAGTATACCGATTTTGGCAATTTTGACACCCTTTGCACTGTACACGCGTCCATCGCATGTGCGTGAAAAACTACCCTTTTTACGCGTTTTTGTACCTGAGCATGGTGTCCACCTTGTATTGGCAGTGTCCACCTTGTATTGGCAGTGCCCCCGGGCCTGGGCCAGGTTTTACAAAACTACAAATACTGTTAATGAATTTAGGGATCTTTGGGCGAGATAACCACCTGACACATAACCTATGTACAGTCTTTTGGTGTAAAATGAAAACTGAGACATATCCTGATCAATATCTTCAACATGACAAGGATTCTATAGACTTGAAACAATATTGCTGAACAGGATCACATTATTTTGCACTAATAGATACTATTAAAGGCAGACTGTATGAGCATTTTTTTTATAAACTGAAACTCATTTACCATCAGCTGTTGTGGTAATAAACACCATACAATGTCTGCACTCCATCTGTTGTCTCAAGGTAATTTTTAAATTACAAAAGTGCACAAATTCAAAATTAACATTTATTTTGATCCCATGTATATGCACAATTGTGTAACCAGAATAACACCAGAGGGCTTGACCCATCCCCCACCTTGAGTTTGGGTCAAGTCCCCTCCACACCTTGAGCCCACCCGATGTACTTTGCAGTTTATTTGGGTGTCTATGGAGAGGATATATTTCACCTACCCCCTGACACTGCATTCCCTTCCCCTCCCTACACATAACCCTGTCCCAGTCAGGTGAACAGCAACCACCACCTTTTATCTTTTTAATACTGATTGTCTTTTCTACAGATTATACAGAATTTAGGTACCGGAACTTGCTGATCGATTTACGAACTTTTTATTCATGTTAAAATCCATACTCCCCAAGGAAGATAATAACCTTAATCTCCACACAGGGGTGTAGATTTCAAATGGAACCACCCATTCAGATATACAGTAAAACCTCATTATAACGAAATCTGATACAAGAAAAACCCTGTTATAAAGAAGTGTTTTTCCAGAACCAAGATACAAAATTCTTTTGTTATTTATTGTTTTTACAACCCTGATATAACGAAATTTGGATATAAAGAACTAATTTTTCTGTCCCTGACAACTTCGTTATAATGAGTTTCCACTGTAACTCCAATTTAAATTTACACTCCCTGTATTTGAGATTAAGAGCTATGTCTTTCATAGAATGATAGCAGGTGTATGGATTTCAACTGGAATAGCTCAATCTTCCAGATGATGACAAAGATGAGCAATAAGAGTAAACGGTTACTGAAATACGTATGTTTCAAGAAATAGAGTACTTGAACTGACCTAGATCTGAGCAGCTTTCAACAGGATCAATAACAACCTCAAACAGTACCGATAGGATTGTGTGCTATAGCGTTTTCAATCCGCACAGCTCAACAACTCGGTCTAAACTATTACTTCACTAAACCACGCTGGAAATTCTATATTGCATGCCTTTCTGTGCACTGCAGGGGGAAAAGACAGCTATGAAGAAGGTAACAATCTGTTTTTCTGGGTTTTTTCTTCTTCTTTTAATTCTTATCTATCATGTTATTTCTCTCTGCAAAGCAAACTATCTCACTTTACTTTCATTTTATGTTTATAGAATTTGTAGCCTGGTCTAAATGACCAGATCAGTTGGAAATGCCGAATAGCACTTTAAATCACCAATTAAGTCCAACACCCTGCTTATAGAAAACTTAACATATTGTTAAAACCTTAGGTTATAAACCTATATAAGGATTATTTCATAAACATTTAGCAATATTCATTGATAATTTTGTTATTCCAGAATTCAATATCAATTTATCATTTTAAAAATTGATAATCCAGCGAAACCTGTCACTTCCCTGTTTTGAATAAAAAGCAACAATTGTAATTCTGTCAATATAGGTACTGACATATCCAAATAAATGAATCTAGTGACTAAAATATTCTCAATAAGCCAGCAAAATAATTAAAGATTCCCACTGCTATGTTTACACATATCTCTTGATTGGACCAGTACAGGATCTGGTTACCTACAGGAAGCAATCATCCTTGCACTAGAATTTGTTTACCATGTTTTGGTGATACTGTGAATACCTGATGCGCTTCAAATTATTCAAGCAACTCAGGCGTAATGTACCATGGATCTATACACATAACATGAACAATAAATATCCAGGGAATCATTACCTTGTCTTTACTGTGACCGAGCAATGTTTGGTCACTCATGTGATTTGAAATGTGCTTGTTATACTGTGTGTTTCTAGGTTCAAGACATTGAAATACTCATGGAATGTAAAGAAAGTACAAATTGTGCAAAAGAAAGATAGAGCATTTAGAAAGAGCAAAAAAAGGAAGGAAAGAAGAAAGAAAAGAAGAGGAAGAGGAAGAGGAAGAGGAAGAGGAAGAGGAAGAGGAAGAGGAAGAGGAAGAGGGAGAGGAAGAGGGAGAGGGAGAGGGAGAGGGGAGGAGAGGAGAGAGGAGGGGGGAGGAGAGGAGAGGAGAGGAGAGGAGAGGAGGAGGAGAGGAGAGGGAGAGGAGAGGAGAGAGAGGAGAGGAGAGGGAGGAGGGAGGAGAGGAGAGGAGGAGAGAGAGAGAGGAGGAGAGGAGGAGAGGAGAGAGAGGAGGAGGGAGGGAGAGAGGAGAGAGAGGGAGGAGAGGAGAGAGAGAGAGGAGGAGGGAGAGAGGAGAGGAGAGGAGAGGAGAGGAGAGGAGAGGAGAGGAGAGGAGAGGAGAGGAGAGGAGAGGAGAGGAGAGGAGAGGAGAGGAGAGGAGAGAGAGAGGAGAGGAGAGGAGAAGAGAAGAGAAGAGAAAGAAAGACAGACAGACAGACAGACAGACAGAAAGAAAGAAAGAAAGCAAGCAAGCAAGCAAGCAAGCAAGCAAGCAAGCAAGCAAGCAAGCAAGCAAGCAAGCAAGCAAGCAAGCAAGCAAGCAAGCAAGCAAGCAAGCAAGCTAAATTTTGGAGCCACAAAGATATTCTCACATTTCAATTCACAGACTTTCCTGTTTGGATCGAATAGACTTCAACAGCATTTTTCACATCAATTTATGTGTACACTAATACCCAGTTCATTTTTTCTAGGGTCTGCGACTGAAGTCAGACAAGCCTGAAATGTGAGCAAGTGTTCTCAATTGAGTGCTTCCTCCTTCCTCATAATATGCAAAAACTGGTAGTACCAGATTGTAATACATGTATATCTAGGCGTACCGGTATATTAAAAGGGCATTTCGTGATCCACAGTCTCATCCCCCCACTTTTTTCAAAAAAAGTTGAGATTTTTATACCAATGGATACCTCGTGCTACATAATGTTTATGTACGAAATATTTCTTGCAGATCAGTTCGTTTTGCAAAAATATTGTCAAATTTGAATTTCGTTCTGGCAGACCGAAATTACAACAGTGGCCTATGGAGCAGTTAGACACATAATCATGCATAACTCGCAAACGCAAAATTTGGAATCAACTAACATTTTGGGAATATGCTTTTTGCGTTTAGATATCTACGGAAAAATGTCATAAAAAGAGGATGCTTGGATCACGAAATCCTCCTTTAAATAGTTGAATTAAAACCAATAATTTATAACTGGCACTCCAGCATCCTATGAAAAGAGTGATGGCACATATCATGCAAGAAGTAGAATTGTACTTCTCCCTAAAAATATTTAGCTTGTTACTACTAGGTCAAAATCCAAGCATTTTGTGGTTTTTAATGTATGTTTCTTTTTATCCTCTGGATTTTATGTCTAATCAAACCATGTGCATTGAACATAGGGATGTATGTTGATCAACTCAAACCAATACAGGAATCTTTTCATAAATTCCATGACATTTTCCAAATAAAAAAAATAACAATAAAAAATGGTTCTTTGAAGGCACAAAATCTTCCGAGGAACTCAAAGCGCACAAAAACATGAAGATGACAAACAAACAAAAAAGTGCTCAATTAATTCTATTAATCTGGAAAAGCTTGACGAAAGAGATTGATTTTAAGCTGGCATCTAAATTGAGATAGTTTGGGGATGTTATGAAGGTTGTTTGAAAGCGAGTTGGAGCAGCAAAATGAAATGAGCGCTCACCGGCTGATTTGAGGTTAACCCAAGGAGTTTTGAGTAATTTTTCTGAGGATGATGAACTTTTTAGTGTGGATTCAATTAGAACCATCTAGGCTAATTGCGTACATTATCAACTTTAAAACACAATGTATCATAAGCCCTATTATGATGTTTCATTTTTGGCCTTCCTAAAAACAGTCCAGCCCTCGAATTAACCCACGGCACCCATGGCATTTTGCCGTGGGTGCCCATCCCCACTGCCGTAATGCCCTCAAAATATATCCTTTACCCAAGGCAGTCACTTGTTGCGTGCCCTCTAATGAAGTTGCGTCGGTGCCCCAGCCCTGCCCCTTCATTATAAAATCATCTATCTATGTTTGTGTGTGTTTTCTTCACTTTTGAGAAATTGCCTTGGTGCCCTTCTCAAATTTTCAACAGTTGCCCTGATGCCCTCTTGAAATATTACAAACTGCCGTGCTGCCTTGCCTTTTCAGTGAAAATCCAAGGCAATTTTGAACTTGCCCTAAAAAGTTGCTGTGCCCCTTCAGATCCTTAATTCGAGGGCTGAAAAACACCCACATGGTCACATCATAATTTTCAGGGAAAAAAAGATGCAATCTAGAAAATTACCCATTAACGGTACTTTGGTATTAGAATATTAAAATACGGTAATTTTTCTTGAGAAAAAATACAGTGCACATTTTTTTGGTCTTGGAACCATTTTGTGTGAAATGGCCCTTTAGCATTCTTAACCCTACATGTAACTCCTGAAGGGCTTTTTGGCGACTGGAAGGGAGAAATAAAGAGAGAAAATTAACAAAGAACTTGTTTGCTTTGGGTGGAATTCGACCCAAGACCGTTCGCATCATTTCGCATGCCAAGCACTAGGTCGCCGACACCTAGCCATAGGTCTTACGCTGGCCGGGCCAGCAAATCTGTGCTCATATCACTTTAGGGTGATTGCGTCATCACATCCGTGGGATGCACGCACACACAGTGAAGTGATTTGTAGTATTTTGTAGTATTCAGGCTCGTTAGGGTTCATTTTACTTTTCAAATGCCAAATTTTTAACATTGGTACGGTATTTGATTTAAAAAGTGGATCGGATTCTGATCATCAGGCACATCAAGGCGTGTTGCTTTTATTTGTAAGATACAGATATTTATAACGGGAACTTCTCTCCAGGGCTCAATATTGCTCAAAAAAGAAGAGGTGCATATAAAATTTGGCCTGTGCATGCAAAATTTTGTGATATTCAGCTCATATTCAAAGAAAAACTGCAGTCGTGCATGTAACTTTTATTTTCTAAATTGACCCCTGCTTCTCTCTATAGAACAAGGGTTCCTATGCACGGTTCAGTTCGCTAGTTCAAAAATAAGGTCTGATAGTTTGAAATAATGAAAAAAGGTCAGGATTATCTAAGGTTATACCATGGTTAAACTTAAAGTTCTAAGGACTAATTGATAAACTGATATAACTACAATTGCTTTTTCTTTTCTTTTTTTAAAAACTGTTTTATAGTGTTCAATTTATTTTCTATTTTACTGTTTTTAGTACTTAATGAAAATAATGTGCAACTCTTTACTTTGGTATGAAATTCAGCTTGCATTTTGCTCAACAAATAATGCAATTTGCTTTCAATTTCATAATATTGAAAACAGCAGTCAGGTGAGCTGGTAATGGTAGCAGGTGAATGACACCATAAACATACAGGCCTTAAGGTTCGTTCATACTACCACCGCATTTGCGATGCGTTGCGGTGGTAGTATGAACGGACCTTACCTGGTTGTACATCACCAAAGCTATATGGGAGCATGTGTGGCCGAGTGGATAAGGCGCCCGACTCATAATCCATTGGTTGCGAGTTCGAGCCCCGCTCGTGCCAACGTGTTGTGTCCTTGGGCAAAGCACTTTATCCTCATCATTGCCTACTGGGGTGGGGTGTGGTTGGATTGCAACTTTGTTTGTTTCAATGTTGCAATATTGGCGCTGTTTAAGCTGCTGCCTGCAAATTGCATTGTGTCTGTTGTGTTTAATGTACAATTCTAGCAATTTGACCTGCGGGTCACCATTAGAGTTTGAAATAAAACCTTCAGAAACCTTCAGATATACATACAGGGTGCATCAAAAAGATTGGTACCCATTAATTTCCAGTGCTATGGAAAAGACTGCCACATCAAAATGAAACATAGGGCCAATTCCACCGTTACGGACGTTAGGGCCTACAGATACATGCAACTTGCAACTTTTAAGTGAATAGCACACATGTTTGCTGTTAGGATAACAAATAATTTCTTTGTATGCTACTACTAGTACACACTCTAATGTTCAATATAATGAAGCAATTTTGTTTTGGCTTTCTTAGTTAATTAGCTACAGAAATTAGAAACGAGCGTTACGGACGTTACGCGAAAGTGCCTGCCATTTTGACAGATGGTGCATATCCTTAAATCTCCATTCAGTTCTGTGTTTTATTTTTTTCTGTTAACTATATTGAGCAAGCCCTGACTCCATTCTATGTAAACATGAAAAGCAAGTTTGAAATTAATACTCCTGTATCGTCCTACACTGTTGATTTAGTGTTACGGACGTTACATTTTCTCTCAAATGTAACGTCCGTAACGTTTTTCATAATGAAAAAAAACTGTCAAGGTGCTTCCTCAGATTTTTTTTCTTTACTATCTTGAAGTAGGTCTGACATCAATCTATGGAGGCATCATTAGCAAATTTGAAATAAATGCTCCTGTTTTGAGCAATAATGTTCCAAAATTTTGTTACGGACGTTACAAAAGGCACTTTTGGCATGGAATTGGCCATAGGGTCAACATAATTTGCAGATGAAATGTTATAAAAGGTCCTAAAACTGTAGGTTCTGGTCATTTCAAGAAGACCCAATGTTGCATTTGTTGCATCAGGCCTACCAATCATTTTGATACAGCTTGTACACATATCCACCAGCCATGCCCAGTTGGGTTTGATATTATACAGGGTAACTAATAGAGATGCCAGTGTTTTATTGGACAGTGGTTACAAATTTGCATTCTCTACTCAATTGAATATGATTTCTGTGCATTTTTATTAAGCATTTTACAATTAAAATTGACAAATTTCACGCTCCTTTATCACTCTATAGAGCTCAATCCAACTTGTGTCAGCAAAGTGCTAGCTTTTGTGGATAATTCTAATTCACTTACCAATTTGAATCTGCCTATTGATAACAATATGTAAAAGAAAATGAAGGTATTTGCCATAACCGTACGTAGCTTTTTTATATTCACAAATTGTTCTCCATAAAATTTACTTGTTTGTAGGTGCAAACAACAATTTCCATTGTCTGTTTGTCTATTCAAAAATTAAGTATACCAAAAAAATCTAGGGCTGTAATTTCTGACATTGAAATATTTTTTTCTTTGAACAAGAACAGAATAAAGGCAAACAATCAAACCCAAACAATGTTAACCTATTTCAATAATTTGAATACATGGAAGGAGCTACATAATACAAAATTGATAACTAAAATAAGATAAATATTTGAACTTAAGCTTGTACTACATTCTTCCCAATCGTGATTCATCTGGTGATACTAAATGTCAGATTAGATCTGTTCATACAAGTTTGTGTAAGTATGCATAGTACTGTGGAATCTCTATGAGCATTATATGAGACCTGCTCCACAAAACCTGGATGAAGTCAGGAAATTATAATTCAGAGATAACATGTCTAAATCTAAAATGCTCAGATTGTCAGCTTTAAAATGATATCAGATGATTACTCAATCCTTTGTCTTATATCTTTAGCTCCAAAGTTCCTATGTTTTATACTGATTTTTGACATTATTGAACTTTATAATAGTTGTGGCAAAGATTTAAAAGCTGATAAGAGTAAATATTAGTAACTATAATCATCAAAAGTTGCACATACTGTACTGACTCGAGTATAGTCCCACCCCGCTTTTTTGGGTGAACATTTTTCAAAATTGGGGGTGGGACTATACTCAATTAAAAGTTTGGAGTGTCCCTGGACCTAGACCTAAATGCTAGGATCATTCATGGTTGATTAAAAAAAAATGGAATTGAATTTTGCACAAAGTTTTGTGTTTTTAATATGAAAATTGATACTTTGTTTTCATGTCATACTCTATTAATGATATCAAAATGCATTCAAATTCAATGCATTTTGATATCATTAATAGAGTCAAAACCGAAAAAATAAATGACTTATAAAAAAAATATATATATATATTTCTTTTTTAATTTCTGAAATTTTTCGAAAATTTGGGGGTGGGACTTTACTCATAGGTGGGACTATACTCGCGTCAGTACGGTAGTATATTTTCTTTATCAGTTATATAATTTCCCCAATATCTCAAATGGAGTAAAATGGAATTGGTGTTTGCACCTGAACTATTCATATTGTAGATTAAAAAGCACTTATGACACGAACACACATAGATGGAATTACCCATCAATTTTGTGCAGTCGGTTTTATTTTAAAATATCCTAATCAATGTTTTGCTCAGTTACCTTGAAAATTAAATACAAATTACCTTGTTCGTGTATTCCAGCATCCTCCTTCCATTCTGAAGAACTTGTGCCTGTATCGTCATAGCGGTTTGTAAACAGAGATGAGAATCGATTCAAATTAGGTCTCCCATACTCAAGGTCCTCCTGAACAGGTACAATGACATCATCATCGTCTGAATCAGTATCAGGACCTGGTGAATCTGTAGTACTAGGCGGATTGGTTACACCACTTGTGTACTCTGCAGATTGCGTTACTCTTAACTCAGGGGGATTTACAGCAGCTACAATACCATCTATATCTGTGTTGTTCATTTGGTATGCACTACCTGGTTCGCCTACAAAGTTGGAGTTGAAGGTACCATATTCGCTTTACTGGTGCTCTCCGTTGGAAGATTGGTATCCACACTATCCTCATCTGAATCCATTGGTGAGATAAGTGGGTCATCTAAATGATCTGGATGTACAAAAAGAGAACGGCCCATACCAGCCATAAGATGTTTAACTGATAGCATGATGATGAAAACTTTTAAACTATAAACACCTGTTAGAAGAACTAGATGCTCTTGGTAGCTTCTTAAGATATTCCAAGAATGTGCATTAGCGTTAGTACTTAGTGTACATTAAGCATCCAGTGCACACACTATCAATGGGAAAGTGATACTGTTTAAACTGTTTTATAGAATCAGCTACACACTGGCTGCTGAGTGAGCTGTGTACTAGTACTGCACGCTGCCGCTGCTTTAAATGATAGTCGTATAATAACGCACAGCGCACAAGCTGCTGCCTAGCTAGTCACAGGAATAATGTGTATTGTAATAAAAGCATGCTGCAATTCCATTAAATTCGTCACAGTCGGTGCACTACTGTCAGACGTATGGAGCAATCTGCAGCGGCAACTCCACAATTTAATACTATAACTTAAGCTGTGTGAAATAGTGCTGGTAAATTGCTATATTCTGGTAAGGTTAAAAATGCATTTGTGAGAATTTTAGTAGCATGATTAAAAACAATATATTTCAAAAAAGTAAACAACAATGGAAAATGCAATGCATCTTTTATTGGTCACAATTATTATCTTCTTAAAGCAATTTTCAGCACCAGATACTACAATTAACTTTTAACCTAGTAGTAGTACTCCTCATCATGTTGTATTCAATAATGATGTACAGGCCTAACATTATAGTGGATGAACATTGTATTGATGGATAGAGTCCCATCATAATAGTTTCACACAAATTACAAAGAGCATGAACAATGCTTTGACTAAATATTTCAAATTCAACAGATTAAAGTACCGGTACCCTCACTTATATGCCTGACAAAATAATAACTTTGGCACAATTGAGTTATTAGCAGTTTTGATGAGTTCATATTTTTTAAATGCATTTTAGAGGGTTAAGCTTAGGGGCCAGAGCCAAAATTCCCGTTTGTGGCGGGACGGAATTTTGATAGACCTTTTGAATTGTAGCACTGTGCCTGTTTATTTTATGGATTCTTCATGTTCTTAATAAAAACAAGTAAGTTACAGACTTCATTCACAAACAAGAAAAATGGTCCAAAGAATCAACATGTTGCCACGGTAACACAAATTCATTGATGTGGCGGGACGGAGTGATAAACTTCATGTATTTGTGACCACAGTACATTTGTTGAATTTTTATCAAAAGTACTGGGATAAAACATTTTTTTTCTAACATTTCCAGTATTAACTTCAACTATCCTTCTTTTGTTATGGAAGGAATTATACAATTCACCCCCCTCTTGATAGTGTGCTCATTAATTTTTAAAAATCATGTCAATGTGGCGGGACGGAATGTGGCGGGACGGAATTTTGTCCACCATGTCAAAAACAGCAAAAAAAGCAATTGATTCAATTTAAAACTGACAAAATTGTCTTTTCTTTCACTTCCAATGAAAAATTATTGCAAAATATTGACTGAGAAAGAACTTTTCCTGAAATTAAAAAAATCATCTCAAAATGTGGCGGAGCCGTGTTTTACCCCATAGACCCTGAAAATAGCATTATTGCTGGCATCCTACCACAAATGGCTTGAAAAAGAAGAAGTTAAAATGGCTCTGAGTCAAGCAAAGTTGATGAATTCAATTTTTGTGTACTCAGGAATGTTTATTACCATAATAGTTGATATTTTGGAAAGTTTTGACTAAATTTTTTTTTTTTTTTTTTTTTTGGAACGTAAAAAAATCACCTCAAATTGTGGCGGGACGGAATTTGACACATATTTTAATTTATTTCTTTATTTTTGCAAAGTCCACTGACATATTTTTTGGTGCTGAAATTGTCTATAGACGAATCTAAATTCACGCATTCCTACACCTGACTAGCAGCCTTTAGTTGGGTAGCCGTCGGCTACAATGCACTCAAAATGTGAAATGATTCGCCTTGGCGGAAATTTTAAACTGCATTCCATCACCCGTTTTACACCTTCCGCGAAAACACAGGCAGACAAAAGAATAACACAATACAGTTCCTTCGACAAAACACACAGCATGGTCTATTCGCTGTTGAAGTGACATAATAATCGGATTAACTACACGCGGTATCTATGCATTGATGTACTTGCGAACAAAAGCACTATGTAGCGTCTATGAATAGAATGCGACGGGATTACCTGCGGAATTATCTCCATTATATATATATTATTAGCTATTATTCTATTAACCCTCCTCGTCCTTGCATCTTCCCTAGGTGTTAGGCGGCTTTTATTTGCACAATTGACGCTCAAAGCACCAGGTTGGTGCTAGCGGCTACCCAAAGATGTCCGACCAAATCCTGACCATGACTTGGCTACTTGGATTCGTCTATACAGAAGACCTTTATAATACCATAAACAAAAAAATCCTATCTTTTTTAAATATGTAGTAACATCAAATTTAACAATTCCGTCCCGCCACACCGAGAGGGCGCTATGTGTGTATTATTTTGCTTGCATTCCGAAATTGACGGGCAAATTTTACTTTTTTTTTTGCCGATTCATAATCTTTGGTTAGTGGTCTATTAAACCAGGGGAGAAATTCACTTCTGTGACAATTTCTAATTTTTAGGTTGAGTGATGACCATTTTTGGCTCTGGCCCTTAGGGAACAAACCAAAAGATCGATGACGTCCTATAAACGTAACTAGTTTTATTTCTCAGCCGACCCCCTCCCTCCCTGCCAGAAACGTAATAATGAAATGTTGAAAATTTGGACATAATAATAATAATAACACATACTTCAGACCGATGTTTTTGTACAAACGTAATCGAGTTTTTTTACCCCCTCCCCCCTAAAAGAAACTAGTTTCGTTTATAGGACGTCATCGATCTTTTGGTTTGTTCCCTTACAAAATAATAACTGTGAGATGAGGATTTAATTTGATTTTGATCCCCTAAATTGATCCAAAGAGTTCCAACGGAGTTCAATTTTTTAAATGTCATGAAGAGCTAAGCTGCAGAAGTGCCCAAGTCACACCAAAAATTGGCAAAATTGAGTTATTACATGTAGCAGTTTTGAAATTTTTAAATGCATTTTAGAGGGTTAAGCTTACATCGTCATTAATCCGAGCTACAAAATGCTAACTGTAAAAAGTCCAAAATCAATAATAATTGATTTTATCAATAATCATGTGCATACCAAATTTATTTTCAACTTATTTTGAACTAATTCTTCTGCAGCTCAGGTCATCACATGTATATTGTGCAATGTTTAGATTACTGGTACCTGATATTCAGCTGCAACCTGAAACTTAAACTAAATTGCAGATTAAATATTACTTGAGTATATGTACAGACAAGTTTCCAAAAAGGACATTCACCCTTTTCAATACAGTCTGATGTTGACAAAAAATGATTGCTTAGTGAGGTAAATGACAAATAAATATTGAATACATGATGTGTAATAGTTTTAAAATTCAGTGACCGGATACTAGACTACAAGCAGATGATTCTCAGACAGATGATCATATTGTAGTGTACCAGTACAGGCATGTGACTGTTTACTCAGTTTTGAGTACGCAGGCACCTTTCAGTGCTTTGAAACTATATTTGGCAAACTGAATGTAAACAGAAACAACATTATTTTGACTCGTTTCTGTCAAATTACTTTTTTATTGGGGTCAACCATATTCTTTGTGTCACAAAAATATATTTTCCCCAAAATAATGTAGATTGTAAAAGATTTGAGTGTTACAAATTTGCCAAACTGCCTAATTTATAATAATAAATCGTCAGTTGATCAATTTATCTCGCCAAGCCTGGTAGATGTTTAGTTAAAAGTAAAATGTAAGTGGCAAGCTTAAAAGCTAGTGAACAAACCCACCTTAGAAAAAAGGCATGAACTATAAATGCTCTCACTTGTGTAAAAAATTATGAGAGGCAATTGAGATGGAAATTCATGATGAAATGTAATATTTAAACTTGCTCAGAGCACATTCCTTATTCTACATACTCAAAATAGTTGATCAAATAAATTTCCAATTAACTCTGAGCAGCAGATCTCAAATTTACTTATGGCTGTGTACTAATGTGTTGCTCTGGGAATACTAAACTGGTTCAACCTTATTTGAATTGATTCTGATGCCTTCTGGAGAATTTTTAAAACCATTAGTATTATTCATTTTACACAGCATATTCTTTCATACAACAGACATCTTTCTTGGTCAGATCTCTGGTGCAAAGTGTTCACTTGCAAACCATGTGAATATATTTTAAAACTTTTTAATCAGCTTATAAGACCAGTACTTCATTGTTAATTAATCAATGAGGATTTGAAAAATGAAAAAGCTAACTTAATTATATGTACAAAGACTAGAAGAACAGTACCATGTATTTATGATAACCCGGGGGCAATCCCACTTTGGAGGTGACACATTTGTAGGGCTGTTAAGACCCCCTTTTTCAGCGTTGCTGTCACCCAAAGACCCATATTTGTTTACAAACATATGCTCTGTCTTCCGAAGACCCCTTATTTTGCCATTTGATCTGTCACAGTACCGGTACACAAAGACCCTTATTTTTCAATTTGAACAGCAACTTTCATTTATTGTTACATATTTTGAAAAAAAAAAAAAGAACTTTTTTGAAGCCATTTAGAACTAGAAATTAAATGTTTGAGGTTTCTGTGGCGCTATTTCGGCTCTTACCCAAAGGTTCCATTTTAAAAAGGTCATGTTCTCACTCAATGACCCCATATTTTTTACATTTTGCCCTCACCGAATCCAAAAATCAGGCTCTCACCCATATGACCCCATATTTTGTACAAATTGCTCTCACCGAATACTGTGAAAGTGTCAGCCCTACAGTAAATTTTGTTCATTTTGAACAATTCCTAAGTAAAAACAAAGTTTTTGACTCACGATTTAGTGACGTTTCACCACTACACTAGTGGCTTCATCAGACTGGCAACTCATCACATCTGGCTGTTTCCTTTTATGGGTAACAGTAGGCACCGTTGAGTTGGTCAAAAATGTTGTTGAGTGCAAAGGCCCCCTCGTCCTTGTTTAGAGTGTCATGTCCTTTTCTGCGGATCCAAATGGCTTCCTTGAGCCACCTGGTAGTCTTATCAGCTTCACGATCAATGACCTTGGATTCCTCCCAATTGATTGAGTGATTTGTGGAGGCAACATGGTCGGTGATAGCAGATTTGTGAATCTCAGTGACAGAAGATTTACGATTTGCACATGTGAATGGTCTGGCTTCAAATTTCTCAACCTCTTTTTGGTGCTCTTTAAGTCGGGTGCCAAAGGGACGGCCAGTTTCACCAATATAGGAACTGGGGCAGTCACCACAGGGAATCTCATAAATGGCCTCTGCTTTCTCCCCCCAGCTTATGTATGGACAGAGTTTGCCTATAGATGTTTTATCGTTGAAAGTTCGCCTCTAATAGATGCCCCTATGGAAAAATGTAATGCCCCAGGGGGCATTTATTATCTAGACAATAAGGTAATCATTACTTTATAAGGGCTGTTTTAAAATGTCAGAGACAATGATGACTGATGAGAGCAAAAAATATAAAAAAATATGGGTCATAAGGGGTCTTTGGGTGGGTTCGACCATTTAGACCTAAATTTGGGAAATTGGGGGCATACGGTGAGAACATTCAGGACCTTTTTGCTGAACCATGAAATGGTCTCAGCCTATATTAATGTACGGTATCTTACTTCCTTCCTTACTTTATACTCAGCAACCTTTTGGTCTTTATGGACATATCTTGAAATGCCAAGAAGGTATGACCCCCCCAGTGGTGTCACACAAATTGAAAAGAGAAATAAGTACGGTAAGGAATATAATAAAAATATTTCCCCACCCAAAATATTCATATTTTGGATCTTTTAGTTGGCTCTAATTTTAAATGGGATCATTAGGAGAGAGCAAAACAGTCCCACAGAAGTCTCAAACATTGAATGTTTTGTTCTAAATGGCTCCAAATTGAAAATTAAGGACCTTTGGGTGACAGATCAGATGGAAAAATTTGGGTCTTTGGGTGACAAAGCAAGTGTTCAAGAAAAAATATGAGATCATTGAGTGACAGTGAATGCTGAAAAGGGGGTCTTACTCTTAGGCAGCCAGCCGTGTAGGGAGTGTTTTACGTACCGGTACCCAAATTTGTACACACCCAGTTTTTGCCCACATGGCCTATACTTTGTACCGGTACACAAATCTTAAATTTACACACCCAGTTTTTTGAACCTGCCTAAGACCCTGGATATACCCCCAGGTATTAAGCACAAGGGGAAGCGAGCAAACTTGTGTGAAAACTAACAGGTGTTGTTCCACACGGGTCAATGATATAATTATAAGAAGACCTATTATATACGTCACTATGGAATGTAGCAAGGTTATGACTTATGACATGCAATGTTTTTAATTTTTGCCGATATTTCTTAGTTTGTTTAAAATGATAAAATTAAAAAGTGGCGTACCGTACATACTGTGGTTGATATATCACTTTGGAATTTCACTTTGTAATAATACGCCAAATTTATAATCAAATTAAGTAATTCTTGGCCAAACTGGAACATGCACGTTGCATCCATGTAGTGTACATACTAAGCGTGTACGCAGTAAAAGCACATGTACCGTATACTTTCTTCTGTACCGCGCTATATTTGTGTGTGTTTATCGCGGAGCCACTAGCGTTCACACTGTTCCAGTTTGGCCAAGAATTACTTAATTTGATTATAGTTAATTATTAATTAATTCGCTAATTTTGACAATTTTGCCAAAAATCACTGCAGCCAACGAAATATGATGAAGTCGGGTTCTGAATTGGCTCATCAACATCACAAGTCTATCACGTCATCGGCACCTCATTCACCGATCAATCTGCATGGCGTCGGCGAATCAAATGTCATTCATGGTCCATGGTCATGGAACTGGTATGTATACTGTATAAACCTATCCAAATGTCAAAAGCCGAAACTGGGTTGTAGGGAAGTAGATAGGTAGGGTAGGGTGTTTGGGTAGTGGGATCAGGGTGGTGGGGTATAATTAAAGGTATCATGGTGGTAGAGGTAGTGGATAGGGTGATGGTGGTGGAGCAGTGGATGGGGTGGTGGGGTACGATATAGGGTGGTGGGGTAGATGGGTGGGGTAGGATGGTGCAGTGCTGGGGTAGGGTGTGGGGTAGTGAGTTCTTGCAGTGGCATGCTAGTATTAGGGGTGTATGAGGGTGGTAGCTTGGGTAGGGGGTGTGGTAGTGGGGTAGGGTGGTGGGTTTAGTGAGGCTAGTGGGGTCAGGGTGTGGTATGGTGATTTAAGGGTGGTGGTGGTAGGGGTAAGGTGGTGGGGTAGGTTCATGAGGGTAGTGGGAAAAGGGTGGAACAGGGTAGGGTGGTATGGTAGGGTGTGGTGGGGTAAGGGTGGTTGTGGCAAGGGTGTCCCTATTCACCCCTTATTAGGTGACATTTACCTGAAAAATATTTAAAAAATTATTATAAAAATTCCTGTCAGAATTACTAAATAATCTTTTGGAGAAAGTTGTAGGACCTAACAGGCTAGGTCCTGGTAAATTTCCAGCTCATTTTCTAAAATAGTGGCCATGGGAGCAGGAAAGTTTTGACCACCCCGCATTTTAGAACTTTTTTTAGATAATTTTATTTTGGACACCCTGTATCCTAAATTTATTCTTTCACATCTGCTGAACCATTTTCTAAACACTATTTGATTGCTCTTTCAATCTGTGAAAATTTAAAAAAAAAAGTGTTAACCAAATGTGAAAAAATAAGATTTCAAAAACTTTTCTCATATTTGTCCCTATTCACCCCTGCGTCCCTATTCACCCCATTCTACGGTACTATTTTACTGGATTTGTCTACCAAAAAATCATTAATTGCTTGAAACAATCCTACAAATGAAACTCTTTAATATGGCAATGCAAATTGATATTTTCTGTGACTGAGAAAATTGATGATGTTTCGAGTCTGTCCCCTTTACAGACTTGAGAAGCATGAGAAGTGGGCAAGGGTAACAGTAATAGATGGGATAACCCGGACTGAGAGAATACATATTGTAATGTTCACGAGTCTGACGGAATTTTAAAGCATTTTTTAATGCGTAGCAAAATTTGCTTTTTACCTTTCTCTGCCAGTACGGTACATTCACATGATATGGGTAAGGCATAAAAATGCTCTCAACTCCAAAATTGTAATTTGTGTAGCAAATTGATGAAATTACGTAGCATTTTGCTATGATATAGGTATCACAGGGAAACCTCAGTTAACACATTTGTTAGTCAGTCAAAATGGCCTAAACCGGCAATACAAATTTACATTGAAATTAAAAAGAAGCTTTTTAAGAAGGAAACCTTCATAAATATGTTGTCTATACTTCACTTGACCCAAATATATGATTTTTTTTGGTGATGAGAGACCCGCGCATGGAATTTCAGAGAGATTTTGATAGCAGTTCCATTAAAAAGGTGCTATCGTCATGAGACTAAGATCTAGAAACACCCCCGTAATGCTGTTTTGGGGAATTTTGCTAGCAGAATCTTTTTGATGAAAGTCAATCTTTGACAAGATGTAACTTTGCTACAGAAAGTGCTATGACAAAAAGGTTTTCAGTGTTGGCTTTCTTTACTCAAGGGCTTTAATTTGATATATAAAATGATGCAGTTTGATGGCATATTTGAATTCACCTGGCATACCTATATGATATGTGGCATGCGATGCCAGCTATTTCCAACGCGACTGGAGTGAAGGACATACGATCGACATGAGGATGTCGGTGTAACATATGTGTCACACTCAAGTCAAATTCACAGGCATGCAGGGCTGTCAACTCTCACGCATTGGCCGCGAGTCTCACGCATTGGGTCACTTTCTCACGCCACGGTCTCACGCCAAGCTAGTATAATCTCACGCCTAGGTAGTAAATGTCACGCAAAATGAGTAAATTCTCACGCATCGGGATGAATAATTTGTTACTCCTACCCCCCCGCTTTTCACATTCTCGACCGCCGTGGCTCAAATAATCATGGGACAAAATGAACATTGGAGTCGACAAATCCCGGTACGCCTCTGTCTCACGCCAAGCAATTCCAAAAAGTTGACAGCCCTGGGCATGTGACACTGTCATGACTGTCACTGTCAGTGTCAGGACACTGACAGGCATGATTTTACGCCACTTTAACGCCAGCGATCAAGCGGTCGGCCAATGTGTGATAGATCTTTGCAATAGTGCAACATATACCCTACATACATTTCATGCCCAAAGCCAAGCAACACAGAGGTGGCCGAGCCCGAGCTGACGAGACACCGACAGCCACACAGTGACAGTGCACTCATGCACTGTACTGAATGTGTAGTGAAAATAGCACTGTGCATGTGTGACAGCTCATCGGCTCACTGACATGATTGCTGATCACTGCATGCATCAAATGCAAAGCAAAGACAAAGTTAAAAGTACATGAGTATGCATGTATGTTAATGCATGAATGTCACATTCAAATTACCAATTTACCATCCATGAATCACAGTTATGACAGTGTAAATCCGTATGGATTTATGTAAGGTGAACTTAGAATCATATTGGTACTTACCTAAAATATCTTTGGGCAGATTTTTGTGTAGAATTAACCTCTTACTTACGGAAGTTCCTGGAAAACTTTTCTCTACGAGCTACGAGAGCAGACGGCAAAATGATAGAGTTCGCAATGTTTGCCGAGATTATTTCGTTGCGCTGACAAAATACGGGTATGAAGTTAGTGGGTTCCATCGAAAAAGTAGACGAAAACATTACCATCTCACTCCAAGACTTGTACCGACGCTTTCGCTTCAAACGTCAACAACAATAACGATAGTCTTATAGTGAGTGTAATGACAAAAAGGTCAAGGGTCAAGTTAATGAAAGCGGTGAGTTTCAAAGTGATTGTGTTTACTTTTTTTTCAGCCAGTTTTTATACCATTGAAACGTCGTAGACAAATTTGAAAGACTATTTCGAGTACAACGGGTGAGTAAGATTGTTTTGGTTAAAACTTGGATGATATAATTGCCACTGAAACTTGAAACAGTAGATTTTAGATTGAGGGAAAATGCATAAATAAAATAAAAAATGAAACAGGTAAGCTTACAAGTTACAACTAGCATGACCAGTACAAGTTATAGGTATCCGATCCTAGTCCGAATAATCAGACCCAGAACAAAATATTAATTTCTGACATGATCTTGTACTGGGTCTGAACTGTTTCCATATGAAATCTTGATGGCAAATTGGACAATAGAAGCACATGGTTCTATGACGTGACAGCTTTTAATCCCTATTCAGGTTACGTGAATCACGCTATTGTGGACCATCCTTCTGATACTTGAGTGTTTGGACACGCAGCGGAACGCTTTTTTGTCTACCTCTCTGTTTGTAAACAAACCAGGAGGTCGAAATCGTCCTCCTCGCCGAATACGAAAGTCAGCGTAATAGTACGGCACTATAGCCTAGGTATCCCAGTAGTACAAGGAACTTATACGATGTCATTCATAAACTGATACTATCTGTCCATCGTATAAGACTGTTACCGCACGGCAACTGGTTGAAGGAATATTACACAGTCAAGAATACGCTCCATCATTTTTTTGTTCTGATCCCTCCCAGTCTTCCAAAACATCAAAACATCAAAAGCGTTGCACATTTGCTTACTTAAGACTGTCCTTTTTCATATAACGCAGACAAAGTAGGGCCAAGCTACCTAGAAATGGTCAAATTTTGGCAAGAAATATCTCTCTGTAATCTTATGTAAGTCCCATAATCACATCGTTATCGGCGATCGCGATTTTTTTTCCTGAAGTTTCGCTGGTACCCAGTAGCGTCATGCATGTGACGTGACACAGCTAAAATAATCGACCGGAAATCGGGGATCATTAAAACGTCAACCAATTTCAAAACACAGAAAGCAGTAAACTTAATGGCGAGCGGTCCGAATTTTGAGCCATACAAGTTTACGTGGTGAACTAGGTATCCCAGGCAAACCTTAGTTAACACATTTGCTAGTCAGTCAAATTCGCCTAGAACACAATACATAATTTACATAGAAATATAAAAGAACTGGCCTAAGAAGGAAACCTACATATAAATATGTTGTCTATACTTCACTTAACCCAAATATACACTTCTAGTGCATCACTCTATTGTTTAGTATCCATTGTTGTCCAGTGCATTATATTTTACGAATCACTCTTCAGCGAGGTCATCTGAAGTCAGCGTGCACAAATTATATAAACCTGCACGCTAAACAAAAGAATCTAGATAACGTACACGCTAAACAAAAGAATCTAGATAATACGTGCACGCTGACCTTTTATAACCTCAAGCAAACCTCTAGAAACACCAAGAGATTGATAAGTAAAATACAATACACAGAATAACAATAGATAATAAACAATAGATTAAACTACTTGAAGAAAATCAATTGCCAACAACAGATGAATACATCATTCGAAGTAAACACACATATTATCGAATTATGACGTCAATAACCTTCAGATATTATTGTAAGTTGTACTTAAGGGGTGGGGTATGAACCTTTGGACAGTATTTATTGTGTGACATTAGAGCACATCAGACATAGGCCTATCGAATTGCATTCTGAATACTGAAGAATGTCCTTCTGATATCAAATAATTTAGATTTTTTAAATTAGCAATGTAATACACATTTTATGGCAAATGATTAAAAATTGATATTTTTGATATTTAACAGTACTCGAAGTAAACTTTATAAATCTGATGATTTATACTTAAAGTGTATGTAGGTGGGATGAAAAGCCGACGATCAATCAAAAATGTTGACCTTTCGTATTGAAGATATGGATTTTTTCCCAAAACAGCAAACAAATTGGTCTTTTGGGGGAAAAAATCCATATCTTCGATATGAAAGGTCAAAATTTTCAATTGATCGTCGGCTTTTCCTCCCAGCTACATACACTAGAATATATCATTAGATTTATAAGATTTACTTCGAGGACTGTTATATATCAAAAATGTGAAAAATATCAAATTTTAATAATTTGTCATAAAATTTGTACCATATCGTGAATTTCAAAAAATGAAAATTATTGATATCAGAAAGACATTCTTCGTATTCAGAATGCAATTCGATATGTCTGATACTTATTTGTGTAGAATTTCTGAGAGATATTGGCTTGGGGTCTCGATGGCTTCAACACATTAGTTAGGTTTGCATTCTCCATAGACTTGTACATAAAGTCATTATACATGCGAAATCAAAAATGTGTACAAGTCTATGGAGAATGCAAACCTAACTAATGTGTTGAAGCCATCGAGACCCCAAGCCAATATCTCTCAGAAATGCTGTCCAAGGACATATTTTCAACATACCTGAAGTTGATGGTGGATCAAATTGTCTGACATTGGTTTTCAGGGGGGTCAAAATGTACAAAAAATGTACAATTGGGGTTTTGCATGGGTAATATCTCAGCTAAAAGTATTCTAATAGGCTCAATATTGGATAAGAGTAATGTCCTACCAAAGGGCTCTGACTGGCAAAACAAAAAAATGGACAATAAAATTATTTTTACTTTTGGAGTTCTGACCCCCCCCAAAGTTGGTCCTGGCTGGACGAAGTTGCATTTTGATGGCCCTATATCTTTTAGAGTAAAGGAGGTACAAGTTTTCTGATGCCAGATTTGAATTCTACACAAATAAGTATCACAGGATACATACTTTTCAAAGTTGTAAAGGGTTCCCTTTATACATTTATGGACCTCCAAACGTCGTCTTTCGCGTTACGACACATTTTTTATGCTGACCCCTAAATTTCAAATTGATGCCACGGGAAAACGAAATGGAGTATGAAGCTCAAATTTTCGGATTTTACTTTCTCATCAATATCTACCACCACACAGAAAAAGAAAAAATTGAAGAGGTGCTGCGGTGCACATCCCTGGAGTTGACATGGAATGGGTCATGAGCTAACATGCTTTCACATTTCAACACTTTCTGTTAGCGTCAATTCTATTAAATTATGTGTTGTTCAATTTCACCGAATTTTAGTCCAAACAGGTAAAAGAGATTCATCGACACAACAGCGAGAAAGAAGTTGTATTTTAGAAGCCCTAGGTCCGACGATAGGCCTATAACAAGACTGTTCTGTCATGTCTTTGATCACGTTTTCAACTGACCAATTAAAATTGGGTGTCTTTGTAAAAGTTAATTGTGTCTTAGTATCATAATCATTGATACAATATTTGTTTGAATTTGGGTGGTAAGCGTGTGTAATTGTTCCGTTTACTTTCGCTTTTTTAACTTTTCTTTTCTCTTACTTTTAGGCTTACAATTAAATTACTCTGTTCCCATTTTTGAGGTGTATTGCTTTAGTTTTACCCAATTGGAGGATACTACTTTAGGTGGTGGTGGTGGTGGTTACCACTTTTGATCAATTCTTTTGGACATTATAGGCCTACTTATGAAACGAAACACGTCGCGACCGTTATATATGTTAATAGGCCTACCCGGGTAATCATAGTAATGAGAAAAAACAGAGCTTTTTGCTGATATTAATATCCCAGTTTATATTACACGTATAAGCCTACATCTTTAAATCCTAAATTTTGTTGTGTGATCAGCCGAAATACATGCATGTATTGAATATAAAGCTTGAAGTTTGCTGTGTTCTACTTTCGAAATTCCGGTTTCTCTATGTCACTTTCCACGTTTTTGCCGCTTTTCTTATGACTTATCGTGTTTTGTCCGTTTTACCATGTTTTGTCGTTTTAAGAAGTTATACGCACTTTTTACACGTTTGTTTGATTGAAAACAACAACAGACACATTTTTTGGATATTTTTCTTAGTATTTTATTCACTTTTGTCAATTATTTCAATTTTATTTATGAAGCTCTGTTTTCCGTTTTCTACCTCCGATTCCATGAAATTCGTCCGCTTTCGGTATCACGGCATGGCTTTAATGAATTGCAAGGCCTAATGTTTTTAAAAACTTTAATAAAGTGATTCTTACCTTTTCGTCGAGCGATCTTGATCACGGGACATTGTTCGTTACTTCTGTTTTCCTTCTTGTTGTATTTCCTTCCTCAACCACCATGCTCGCTGATATTATCCAGTCATATCATATATATGTCCAGATATGTCGGAAACAATTGGTACTATAATTTACTTTGTACATCGAAGACAGTGATAGGCCTAAATTATTGGTAACTTCCATAGTGTAAACATGCAAAGGTTTGTGTTGAAGATGTTTCCTCTCGGGCACAAGTAGCTGAATGAGGAGCCAGTGAGGAGCGCATTCTGCCAAATTACCACTGCTTTGATATTTAAATTATGTGTCTTTATAATTCAAAAGGTAATTGTATTACTCCATGCATCATCTAGAAGATGATTTGAACTAAACACCTGGATCGTAATTCTATAGAAATTTGACATAAAGATGAGTCAATGTATTTCCAATCGCACTTGTAAAATCATTGTTATTATTACGGTATCAATCAGCAATTGATCAATTTGTTTTAGGGAGTAGATTCTGGGGTACTTAATGAGCGTGTTTATAGTTAACCAGCTTAGCTATTATTTAGCGTATATATAAGCGTAAAAGTACGGCGAAAGCAATTGCAATGATAATGATAATCTTTCCGTATACAGCCACTCTAAACACGCTCAATGTAACACCATTATTAACAGTTATATAAGCAGACATCAAACTGACTATGACGAGAAAATAAACAGATAGTGGAGACAGGTCATTGACCAGTGTTTTTAATACATGTTTTAATAATTTTTAGACTAAAAAAATTAATATTAATCATATTTTACTGTGTTTCTTTTATTATAAGTGATGCCCTTGAAGTGTATGAGGGATAATTACTTGCATGAAGTGCATTCGTCAAGATAATCGCACTTGATCAGAGTTATTGCATTTAGCTCTCGAGCCTAACGGCTCGAGCTAAATGCAATAACCCCACGGTCTCAAATGCGATTATCTTGACTAATGCACTCTGCTCAGTGAATTATCCTTATCATATGATTTTTTATGGTGATAAGTCACTCGCACATGGAATTTTAGAGGGATTTTGATAGCAGTTCCATTAAAAAAGCTGCTATCAACATGAGACTAAGATCTAGAAACACCACCGAAATGCTTTTTTGGGAATTTTGCTAGCTGAATCTTTTTGATGAAAGTCAATCTTTGACAAGATGTAACTTTGCTACGGAAAGTGCTATGAAAAAAAAGGTTTTCAGTTTTGGCTTTCTTTACTCAAGGGGGGCTTTAATTTGATATATAAAATGAGGCAGTTTGATGGCAAATTTGAATTCACCTGGCATACCTACAAGTTACAAGAATCAAGCCTAGTCCGACGACGGGAGGACCAAGTGGGAATAATCCTAATCAGTCCCCAATACAAAATTCACTTGCTGACATTAACCTGTATGAAATGGAAAAATCATATCAATCAAGTAGCTGCAAAAGCTAACAGATCACTGGGTTTTATAAAACGAAATCTACGGGGATGCACTGAAGATATCAAGAACATGGCTTATAAATCATTGGTACGACCTTCCATGGAGTACTGCGCTGCAGTCTGGGACCCTTACACCGCGGACCAAATATACCAACTTGAAGCTGTTCAGCGCAGGGCTGCCCGCTTTGTTAAAAACATCTATGACAGGCGGAGCAGTGTCACCGACATGATGACGGATCTGGAGTGGCCACTTCTATCTACCAGATGGAAAATCTCGCGTCTCAGCCAGTTCCAGAAAGCCTACGAAGGTCACCTAGCCATCCCGGTCCAAACCCTACTGCACCCGGTAACACGCTCCACCAGGAATAATCACAGCAAAGCCTTCATACCACCACAACCATCAAAGGACACCTACAAATTCTCATTTCTACCAAGGGCTGTCACCGAATGGAACTCACTGCCAGAATCATCAATAACAATTTATAACTGACCCCATAGCCTTCAAAGCACACCTTCAAGAAATCTACAAATAGTGAAAAAAAAAAAGCACACACACGAAATCCGGTTTATTTTCCCCACCTGGGGTGTTTAACCGTACTGAACTTGAACTTGAACTTGAATGGGTTTCAGCGGCACATTGAATGGTAAACATGTCACTTTTGAGTTGCACTAGTACTCACTTGGAATGGCCATGGGATATTCTGTCGGTCCAACATCCGGGCTATCTCTAGTCTCGGGCCCAAACTGCATGTGGCTCACGGTTTGTTATGAACAACAGAAACCGGCTGTGAAGGAGGCTACATAGCGATGTTGCTAAAACCCACACTCGACCATGGAATTTAATTTTAAGTTTGTCAGTATATAAACGGTAAATCAAGTAAGTTTCTTCCACTCTGAAGACTTAGAAACGGTTGTTTGATTCCACTGACTATTTGCGATCGAAATTTACATAACACCAATGACAGAAATCATCAACAAAAATCGAATCAGGGACTTGTTTTCACTCGACCGTGACGCGTGAGTCGCATCATCAACCGGAAGTGACGTGGCACGGACCGACAGAATACATGTATAGACAACAGTTTTATGTAGGTTTCCTTGACCGGTCAGTTCTTTTATATTTCTATGTAAATATATGTATTGTGTTCTAGGCGAATTTGGCTGACTAGCAAATGTGTTAATTAAGGTTTGCCTGGCATACCTAGATTGTGGCAGGGCATTCCAGTCAATAGGGTTTGTGGTACAAATGAGTAAATAGCAGTTCTTGTTGCAGGATATGGATGTAGTTATTTGTGTACATCCATATCAAAACGATGCACATGTCGGCTGCTACATGTGTTTCATTTCACATAATAACTAGGAATAAATACCAGACTCATCTCAAGTGGAGGTCACTTCAAATCATCCCCAAGTCGCATGGTTTAGGAATACAGAGAACATTCTTTATCCATGAGACTTAGTGATTATTGGAAGTGACCTCCACTTGAGATGAGTCTGTTATTTATTCTTAGCTATTATTATGTGAAATGAGACGCATACATGTAGCAGCCGATAAGTGCATCATTTCAAATGATATGGATGTGCACATTTGTGGTTGAAGTGTTTCTTGAATTCTTCTTCTTCTTCTCGGATACGGTACTGCTTAACGCCCCAAGTAAGGCTGGCATTTTCGTGGCGGGTTAGCGGGTACCCGCCCGAGATTACATTACCCGGGTAGGAAATACCCTGCCCGGCTACCCGAAATTAAAAAAAACAAAAAAAACATTCAAATTCAATGCATTTTGAAATCATTAATAGACTATGACATGAATACAAATTATCAATTTTCATATTAAAAATAACAAAACATCTTGAATTTTTTTTTTTTTTTTAGGTCAACCATGAATGATCCTAGCATTTAGGTCTAGGTCCAGGGACACTACAAAAATTTATTTATTTATTTATTTTTTTGCAATTTCGGGTACCCGGTTACCCGCTCGAAAAATGTGCTGGGTACCCGGGTACAATATTACCCGAAAATGCCAGGCCTAGTCCCAAGTGGAATAAGGCAAGTGAAATCGCATTCGTGGCTAGTGTCCTTTCATATAGGCAGGGCTCGAAATAAGGGGAGCCCAAGGGCCCTCGGCCCCCGAAAATCAGCGAGGGCCCACAAAAGACACATTCAGCGGGCCCAAATGGCCCACAAAATTTGTGACAATTTGCTCACTTTTTTGTGTGGTTCATAGGTTAAAACCAATGGCCCAAATTCGGGCCCACAAAAATTTGTGAGGGCCCTCAAACATTTAAGATCAAGGGCCCAAATGGCCCTCAGAAATTCTGGCTTATTTCGAGGCCTGCATATAGGCCTATATAGATCTAACTTCAGGGATAAACAAATTACGTAAGCTTTACCATTACGTAATAACATTGTATTAGGCCACTCTGAAATACCCCTTAAATATCCCTTTTTATATAATTTTACCTACCAATGTGTTACTGTGTGTGTTGGTGACATAATTCTCAGTAAGGCACTTGAAACTTGATTCTGAGTTTAGCGTCCGCCGCCCGCGTTATGAATTTTGTGCCGCGTTTGAGATGTGAAAATTTGAAAAAAATTGGAAAAAAATAACAAAAAAATTACAGTTTGTTATTCTATGCAAACCACTAACTAATTAATGTTTACCTCTTCATCTAGCACATATTATTAATGCATGGAAAATCAATGCATGTATAATAATGTGATAGATGAAGTCTGAAGAGGTAAACATTAGTTAGTGGTTTGCATATTAAGGATAACAAACTGTAATTTTTTTCTATTTTTTTTCCAATTTAAAAAAAAAATTAACTGTGAATGATCCTACCACTTCAGAATACGTCTAGTGGTTCTCCAAAGTCAACAAAAACTTTGACATATTTTTTTTTTAATGGATTTTTTTCTTCTGAATTTGTAACTTTGTATTTCGCATCATATCAGTGTCCTATCAGTCACGTAGGCCTTGTTATAAAGCCAAAAAATCGCTTCAATGAATTATCGTTATGTACAAAAGTATAGGAAACTGCATTTTAAAACACATTTTCTATATGAAGGAAGCATATTTTTCAAACTTGTAAAAACATGTCCCAGAATGGTTTTTTTCACATTTTTTCAAAGGTTGTAGTCATCAAATATGTGGTGAAATGATAAATCCCTCCTCAAATGCAAACCTTCAGAATAGGTAGAGGTTCTCCAAAGTCGCCAAAAACTTTGAAGAAATTAAGAAAAAATGGATTAAAAAAAAAAATTTTTACCTTTGTATTGCGCATCATATCAATGTCCTATCAGTCACGTGAGGCCTTGTTATAAAGCCAAAAATCGCTTCAACGAATGATCGTTATGTACAAAAGTATAGGAAACTGCATTTTTAAAAGCACATTTTCTGTGTGAAGGAAGCATATTTTTCAAACTTATAAAAACAGGTCCCAGAATGTTTTTTCACATTTTTTTCAAAGGTGGTAGTCATCAAATATGTGTTGAAATTGTTGCTAGATATGGAGTATAAATCCCTCCCCAAAGTGTATAAAAGCCTAGGGCTTCATTTTCACCTTGTTCTTTATTGTTGTTTTTTCTAAACACCTCAAAAGAAATAAGTCTCCCTCTGAACATGTCATCATAACATCGTAAGGTTTCGTTTTGTACCAACAAAACTAACTTTGAAATAATTATATGACTGTTTACTAAGTGCTGTGTGAAAATGAGAGATTTCCATGACTTCAGGGCTGAATGAGCCTAAATTGAAGACAAAAGTGCCCTTTCCAAAAGTCACAAAGTAGGCCTATGCTTGTTAACTGCAAGGCGTATTGGGACAAGGAATGGAACTGACCATCTTACAACTCACTGTGCTGAACTCTGCACCAAGGGGATTTGCATGGCTGAATGATCAAGAATCGATACACATTACAGTAAATGTTCACTTGGTGAGGATTTTAAACTGCACTCAAACACATGGGGTTTTCCATTAGTAACAAGCCATGAATCAACTTTTGTGACAAGCATAGGCCTACTTTGTGACTTTTGAAAAGGGCAGTTTTTGCCTTCAATTTAGGCTCATTCAGCCCTGAAGTCATTGAAATCTCTCATTTTCACACATCACTTAGTAAACAGTCATATAATTATTTCAAAGTTAGTTTTGTTGGTACAAAATGAAACCTTACGATGTTATGACGACATGTTCAGAGGGGGGCTTATTTCTTTTGAGGTGTTTATAAAATGTGTCTTCTGTGAAGGGGCTTATTTAAGGGTTTGTACAGTGTAGAAACCCTCTAGCTTCAGGGGCTTCGCCCCCCACGACCCCCACCGGGGCTTTGCCTCTGGACCCCACCAGGGACCTTAAGCGGCATCTGTACCCCCCCCCCCCGCCCCCCGCCGCCGTCAGAGGCGATACTACGGGCGCGAATCACCATGGACTCTGTTTTCTAGGTTTTCAATGTTGGCAGGTATGCGCTGGGTTAAATGTTCTTTGAGCCTTTCTTTAAAGGATGGTGTAGAAGGTGCCTCGATGACCGAGGGGGGCAGGGCATTCCAGTGATTACTAACTTTTTCTTGATGGCTTTAAATGTCCTCCTTGTAATTGGGAGTGGTGGGTGGGAGAAAAAAATTCTTATGAATTGTCTGCGTGAATGTTGGCAGAATAATTGTGGTATGCCCAAACAGAAGGAACCAAGCCTTGCCAAGATCGCTGATTGGCCTCATGATCGCTGATTGTGCCCATAATAAACAAACGGACAAAGCGCACGTAGCAACCCATATCGATCTCAACAAAATATCGATATACATCGGGACCAAACCATTATTTCCGCAGGAGTCAAAATCTGGTTTTTTGAAGGGGTTCAAAACGTTAATCTACATTGTATTAAAATAGCACTTATTGTGTTTCAATCATCATTTACAGAAACACCAACCTTCCAATAATGACAGCATCAACAATTAATCAAGTTATTGACTGCATTGAAGCCAATGATGCCCATGGAGCTATGGATCAGCTAGTTCGCCTTCTTGGGGAACAGAGTGACATGATGCAGCTTCAGGAGAGTGGGCAACTTCGAGAAAGGCTTCAAGAGTTGGAAGAAGTACAGACTCACAACCTCAAGAAAATTATACAAGGTAACCAATCATACTGTTCTCAGTTTTATGTACACAATGTATGTAAAGTCTGCACAAAAAGTAACTCGGCTGTTATCAATACGCCTATAGATTCAAAACTAATAATTGTTTTCACAATATTTCAACATAGAGAGAAGGATGATTTATTTACACGCATTTTGATATATCCCATTCATCAAATGTCGTTCAATATTAACAACACAACACAGTAGTGCTTTTACAGAAAAATACCCGAATTTAAAAGTTGCCGTTTACAGCGATCAATGGTTATAATGCCAGCACTGTAAACACGTAAAGCCCGCCATAATCTTCACGCTTACAATGTACTTCAAATCAATACAAATAACTGCAACTTTTAAATTGGGGTATTTTTCTTTCAAAACACTGCTGTATTTGTCAATATTGAACAACATTGGACAAATGGGGTATCAAAATGCGCGTACATAAATCATCCTTCGTTTTATGTTGAAATATTGTGAAAACAATTATTAGTTTTGAATCTATCTAGGCGTATTTATAAAAGCTGAGTTACTTTTTGTGCAGACTTTAGTTTCAATACTGGTATGATATTATAATTCACTGGTAATTAATGATAAAACAGTTTATATAAATTTGTCCTTGTATGAATTTTACAGTTAAAGTGAAATGATTCATGAAAAAACATGTATGCAGGGTTGGTTGTAGCTATGCTGTTCGGTGTAGCCGGCACTGACGCTGGAACGGCACAAAATTTAAGTGGCACGATTGTCTTCAAGGAAGTATAAAAGTTTGACCTCCAACTTCAGTTGGAAGTGTTTGTATTGGGTTACATAATGCTTCCCTTGTTGTTTTTGACAATATGGTTGTATAATAAACGATATTGTTCAGCACCTATAAACTCAGTGCAGCACCTGTTTACATTACTATGTATGACTGTGGTCTTTCTTTTAAGCATGTCATGTATATGACTATACATAATTATGTATATTATGTATATATTGCATTTGTCGGTCTTTGTTCTCCAATGCTTCATGCATTTCCCTCTTGCAATATATTTTGTTTCAGGTCTTTTATTTGATTTATTTGTGTATCTTTTTGCTAATTCTGGTATTTCTATATATTTGCCTTCTTATGTTTTTATGTCTTGTAATTCTAAAAAATCTTGTACATTTACCGGTATATCTTTGTTTTATTGCTGTAAAGCGCTTTGTGATCGCTTGATGTATTGCGCTATATAAAAATAAAATATTATTATTATTATTATGTATATAGTTTCTCTCTCTTACTTTCTTTCACTCATATTGGATTATCATTTTCTGCAGGTTATGTATCATTGAAAGATAAAGAACAGGCTATTGTAATGAGTAACCAAGCCAATCAAGAAGTCAACCAAGAGCTTATGGAAGCAGGCAAAGTATTGGAAGAAAAATCAAAGCAGAAAAATGTCATGGAGAAAGAGTGTAGATATCCTTTGTGATCATTTCAAGTTCAAATTCACTACCACTACTTTAACAACTCCAACTGATTATAGTCCCGTCTATTTTTACCTGAAAGTTGAAATATATGGTAGAAATTTGGAGACAGGATAATGATCTCCAATGAAACCCAAAAGGCACAAAGTATTTGCTGATTTTGAAGTGATCATGTCTCACTCACATTGTTAATGAAGATTTATTTTCCAACAAATCCTTCTCTGTGTCTCAGATTACAATATTCAAACCACTTTAAAGGAACTCGTTGCTTTTATCCTTAGTAGAGTACCTGACCTACGGAGCTGCGGAGTTTTGTTACGTATGTACATTACAATCTAGGACTTGTTTTTTGCTTCCCATTTTTCTTGTACATATCTCTTTCATGAATCCACCTAAGTTGCTCTGCAGTTGAATGTGATATATTTGCTCAATTTTCCTTGACCATAACTGCACAGCTTTACAGGGTCAATTAGACCAACTTGAAGAAGAACAACAAAGGTTACAAGAACAAAGAGATGTAGTGAAAGAGGAAACCACAGAGATTATGCCCAAAACAAGGTATGGTATATACTGCTTATCTTTCTGACACAGACAGTTTTTAAAGTGTTTACTGCAGGAGAGTATCATGCATTTATGGGAAGCCCCTCCCCCATTATGGATTGTCACAATGGGGACCACAATTGTGATGCGATCAAGCAAAATGAGTCGGATGTCGGGAATATTGATTTTGAGATATAATCAATAATAGTATTCAACTACTTCCTTTGTATTTTATTGTTCTGAGCAACACTAAAATGGCCATATCTCTAGAACCATAAGTCTGATTATGATAGGGTTTTCAGCAAAATAGAGCTCTGAGAATGGCTCATATAATGAGATTGATAATGATAATGATTTTGATCGACATCAGACTCATTTTGCTTGATCGCATCACAATTGGCTTCCCTTCAGCATTTTGGTAAATGTTAAGGTTTGTGCATGTAGCGTTTGGCAAATGTGTGATATTAGTACAATGCATGACATCCATATCGCAAAAAGTATGGTCAAAATTGCCTAAAATATCATGTATGAAAAATGATCTGCCCTCTGGGTGTCACAATGCTGATATTCCAAAACCTGCCGGTAAGAACTTAATATATTTTAGGAACATTAACTACACAAGATATGACATCTGAGAACAATTGATAAATAGTTTGATGAGCAAAGGTCACAGGTGTTGTTCAACAGAACACAACAGCCGAGTTCCCATCTCTGTCAATTTTATCAATACATGTTCACGTCAAAGCTGGCCCAGTGGTATAGAATTCTTACTTCTGGTGCATGAGGTCTTGGGTTCAGTTCCCAGTGGTGGAAAACTTGCTTGGGTATTGACCTGTAAAAATAAAATCTGAATTTAATTGGCAAGGTCTCTTGAATAATTCAGACTTCTGCTCTATCCAAGGTGCATAATAGAGTTGGGTAAATTTATGAGCCATGAGAAATTCTGTCCCTTTGACTTCAAGCCTTCAGTCCTGTATACAGCTGATGCAGTAGAGGTCAAAGTTGCTACATTAAGGTAATAGATGCAAATTAGATCTTTCGATTGACCATCGATGCTTGGTCGATGCTTATTATTTATTAAATCAATTAATTTACAATTGTTAATTGTGATAAAATAGTAATTTGTACCTGTAGGGATATTGACCAATATAAATTTAGCGTTAAATCTGATTAATTAGTTGATAGTTCATTAATAACAAGCATCGAAGCACCATTGACGGTCAATCTAAAGATCGAATTAATTTGTTTCTGGTGCCTAAACATGTTGCTTGTAATCATCAACTGTGATAGGATCAAGGGCTATGAGTCCCTATCAAGTTGGCATCATGCATTCATGTGGATTGTAAAATCTGGATTGAACATCTGTTTACTAAAATGACAATTCTTTAATCGAACAGAAATCTATGAAAGACTTACAAATGTGACACGATCTGGTCCATGGGGGCCAAAGGCGGCAAATTTGAAACTGAGATAAAGGTCAAAATATGGAGTAAATAAACAATAAAATACATAAGAAAATAGACATCAAAAAACTTCATAACTTAATAACCAAGTATGCTAGACCTTTGGTGTTTTCGGTAAATGATAGCCTATTGTATGTATAGTGTAATGATTACAGTAACTCAATTTTCAAAAATGCCTCCTTTGGCCCCCATGGACCAGATCGTGTCACAAATTAGTCTGATTTGTTCCCAGAATGGGATATTCTAGTTGAAATCCATACACCCTCTATGGATGACATGACCTTAATCTTCTGCACAGGGAATTTCAATTGAGTTTGCTGGAATGGGGGACTTCATTTGTAATCTGCACCCCTTGTTGGGTGAAGATTAAGTTCATGTCTTCCATAAGGGGTGTATGTATTTCAACTGGAATAGCCTATTGGTCTACTTTATTCCCATGATATCCAAATCAATTTATTTGATATCAGACAATTCATTTCCCTTGACCATATCACACAATACTAATCAGAAGGCTGATATGTTTTAGAGATAGACATTGCAGATTATTGTGCATAATTGGCTATTCCAGTTGAAATTCATACACTCCCTATGGAAGACATTACCTTAATGATCTCCCCATGGACGAAAGAGATATAGACAAACTCCAAACAGTCAGTCTCAGCATCACCCGCTAATGAGGGCCGATTGTTCCACGAAATGTGACAGGCAAAACGGCTACGCATGAACTGCATATTTTTGCGGTTGTAAACGTGAAGACACACAAAGCTCTATGGTGTATAGACGAAGGCACACAAAGCTGGTGTGATTGTTAGACACAGCACAATCAAATGATCACCCCTCATGATTATGCATCAATTCACAGCATACAATGCATGGGGGCTTTGACTGTTGATAAATAGTCTGTAGTAGTCTGAGGATCTCCCACACAGGTGGTGTAGATTTCAAATAGAGGCAGGAAATGTCATTAGAAATTCACACTCCTGGTGTGGAAGATTAAACTTTGAAGTCATGTGTTCCATAAGGATGTATAGATTTCAACTGGAATAACCCAAATCTTTATACTTGATGCAATTTGATTTGCCCACAGATATAATGTAGGCTTGTATGGCTGCGCTACCAAACTCAACTGGGATTACACCGCCAAGCCAGATGAAGTGAAAGGATGTATCCTTTGAAATTGATCAAATCATGTTTTGTGAGATGGGATTCTTTTTCAAGGTTTCAGTTAAAGTTGCACTTGATATTTGTGACATGGTACTTCAAAAGGAGGCATTTCTGGACACGACTGCGAATGGAGAAACAGCCAAAAAACCAACCAGGGGTGATTTCTATGGAATTTTAATGTTTTGTAAATTATTTGCATTGATAATAATGTTAAAAATGTTGTGTGAAAATTTTGGACTAACATACCACGTAACATTTGCAGCATGGCTTGGCGTTTCAGTAGGTTGGTTGATTGAAAGACAATTATTCTATTAAATGGAGTTTTCTTATACATGTAGTTGTCCATGATCTAAGATGTACAGTCGAGCCTTTTAACATAATGGCCTTAAAGTCAAGTTGTGGAACCCTCTGCTACATGTAGATGCCATCAAGAATGCTTCATCTATGAGTCAATTTAAGAGACCAGACCTGCCAACTTGTATGTTTCCCCGTATTTCATAATGTTAATTCGTTAAAAATACAGGCTTATGTTTTTTCCAAAAAAAATATGGTTTTGGCCATTGACCAAAAAATTCTGCGCATGCATGAATCCCAGGGACTGCGATGACGCAATCACTCAGCCTAAGTGTTATATGAGCACGGAATTGCTGGCCGGGCAGCAATAACCTGTGTAGCTACCGGTCCGTGATCGTATGCGGTTGGCATGCGAGGGTCATAGGTTCGAATCTCGGGGTGCCAAGTCAAAATTCTTCTTCTCCTTGACTTTTTCGGATCTTCTTTGTCTTCCGATCCCAAAAAGCAGGGTCCAGTGTTAGGTTAACTAAGATGTATTTTTCCAGATTAGAGCCTATGTTAACCCTAACACCCAAAAATCTTCGATGAAAAATTCTGCGCATGCATAAATCCCAGGGTCTGCGATGGCGCAATCAGCCTAAGTGTTATATGAGCACGGAATTGCTGGCGGGCAGCAATAACCCGATGTAGCTACCGGTCCGTGATCGTGCGGTTGGCATGCAAGGGGTCATAGGTTCGAATCCCGGGGGTGCCATGTCAAAAATTCTTCTTCTCCTTGACTTTTTCGGATCTTCTTTGACTTCCGATCCCAAAAAGCAGGGTCCAGTGTTAGGGTTAAAGGACGCAATCCTTCAAACCAGACTATTTGGTGAAATGGAAATTCATACAGTTGTCTTTGAAAGGAGAAAATCGTGCACTCCAATATATGTAATTTGTAGTGTGGATTTTTAGCATCACTCACACTTACAGTGGCTGATTGTACGTAAGCTTGTCAATGATTGATATTTTTGGAAATAATGAAAATACGACTTTTGGGGTTTCAGAATACAGTTTTGTGATCTCAAAGGTTGGCAGGTCTTAGAGACTTCTTCAGTTACTGCATATTCATTGTAGCTTTTTGTTAGATGCTTCTGCTTCTTGTTGTCTTTTATGATGTTATACTTTCTGTGCATGTAGTAGTAGCTGAAGTTTTAATTGAGACAGTAGTGTCTTCTGATGGATGTTTTTGTACTGTTCAAAAATCTTGTTTTTGTACTGTTCAAAAATCTTGTTGTTGTTGTTGTTGTTGTCGTTGTTGTTGTTGTTGTTGTTGTTGTAACATGTAACTCATCCTTGTATATCATTGTTTATCCACAGTGCATTTTCCTTAATCTTGATTCCCTTCAGATGTATGTAGCAAGAAGGATGTGAGGCCGTTCTCTCTGGACAGCAAACAACACTCCAAGTTTTTCATCACTAATTACCTGTGGGACTTGATAGAAGCTGTTGCTGCACCGCAAAAGTAGCCAGACAAATTATTGCTTGTTTTCATCATTTATAAATACTACTGTATTCTTATACTGTTTAATCAACTATACCTTGATCAGGACTAAAGGAGCAAAGATATAATTACTTGTCTATATGTGTATATCATTCACCCCGTCATTGTTTTTATTGTTAAAAAACACACTTCTGAACACATTAAACTTTGAAGTGAAGTTCATGAACCCTATTTTGTACTTAGTATTAATAGTTACTGGCTAGATCACATTAGGGCATATATCCATTGCAAGAAGCATGCTTTGTCCTAATATCATATCATATCTCAATGTCAATATCAATTAAGATTACCCCTAACACCAGTAAAAACCACAAAATACCACGATGAAAAAATCATAACATGCATGCATCCCAGGGTCTGCGATGACGCAATCACCCGAAGTGTGATATGATCACGGAATTGCTGGCGGGCAGCAATAACCCGAGCAGCTACCGGTCGCGTTCGCTCGCTTGGCATGCGAGGGGTCAAAGGTTCGAATCCCGGGGTGCCAAGTCAAAATTCTTCTTCTTCTTGAAAAATCGGATCTTCTCTGACTTCCGATACCAAAAAGCATGGGTCAGTGTTAGGGTTAAAATACATGTATTTTTCCAGATTAGAGTGTCCTTTACCCCTAACACCAGTAAAACCACAAAATACCACGATGAAAAATTCATAACATGCATGCATCCCAGGGTCTGCGATGACGCAATCACCGAAGTGTGATATGATCACGGAATTGCTGGCCGGGCAGCAATAACCCGAGCAGCTACCGGTCGCGTTCGTTCGCTTGGCATGCGAGGGGTCAAAGGTTCGAATCCCGGGGGTTCCAAGTCAAAAATTCTTCTTATTCTTGAAAAAATCGGATCTTCTCTGACTTCCGATACCAAAAAGCATGGGTCAGTGTTAGGGTTAATACAATATATCTACTTGTGGGATCAAGGTATGCTAGTATGCAGATGTTTTGTTGATCCATTTTTTCTTATGTTCCCAAATCATATTCACCAACTATAATGGGACAGACTGCCCTGTAAGATAATGCTAAAGTTAATTCTTTATTACTTCCGTGGTCCGAGCTGTGCGCCAAGCGTAGACGAGCGTACACACAGAAGAAATAAACAATCACGCTGATTGGCTGATCAACAGACTTGACAACAAGCCGGTTGACCCATTGGTCGTCGGCGCGGCACGTAGTAGGCAAACTTGTCACTTCTACGCGATCGCAATTCACCAGCGCGTACCCGGACCACGGAAGTAATAAAAAATTAACTTTAGTAAAATGTATTTTTAATATCATTATTTGCTCATGTTTACCAAAACATTATTTTCTTGCCAAACTAGTGGGACTGTCTGCTGTGTAACATAATGCTAGTATTGCAGATATATTTTTAATATCTTTATTTGCTCATATTTTCCGAAGTCACAATTCAAACTATATTGGGAATAACTGCACTGTTAGGGCGCGTTCTCACTATGCCTGTTTGATACCAGGACGTGGACTCGATCCTACATCGAGTCCACTTCCAAGCATAGTGAGAACGCGAAATAAGTGGTCTCGATCCTACATCCAGGATGTAGCATCGAGACCACCTCATTGAGGTAGTCTCGTACCTAGGACGTGGTATCAAACAGCATAGTGAGAACGCGTTTACAAGTGGACTCGATCCACTTATACCGAAAATGCTCTATATGCACGACCTTGATGGCCGTCGATATAGGCCTATACAATAATTTATACAGTCTACATTATATTATTTTCCATTATAAAATTTAAACATATGCATTTTCAACCCAGATTTTCAACTTAAAAAATTCATAGCTGGTATTATAGAACAAATTTCTACAGGCTTTATTTCATGTAGTAATTTACAACATTTATTTTTTATGTGGAAAAAGCTCGGGGAAGTGGCTATACACGGAAGTTCGTTTGAGATGCTTGCCGTAGTTTGATGAGCAGCATGCTGCTCGTGCAGTGTGAAAACAACGGCATCGAGGCAAGATACAGATTTTATCCAGTTTCAGAATTAAACAAAACTACATTGAACTTTACAGGATAGTACAAAAGGATATTATTCAGGTGTAATATATTCGTTTTTGAGGTGTACATTTTGCTAGACTGAGTCAAAATTACCAATCAAAAATAGCATTTTTGATGGTGATTTAGAGGTTGTGTTGCGTGTAAATCGGCGTGCTTGACCAAAATCAGAAATAACAACCCAATGTATTTCTCTCATTTTACACGTATAGGCCTAATATAAAATAATAGTTTTTAGAGCGTTTTATTTCAGATCTTTCCAAATTATACATATCACAAAATAACATATCCATAGATTGCAGAAATGTATCAGGGGGCCAGGAAATAAAAAATGATCTTTCAAAATTGACAGTCTAGTAAAGTTTGATTTGTGCTATGAGTACGGCTCAAAACCCGGACTCAAAACATGCATTGCAACAGAATTTGTGACGTCATGTATTGATATTATAACATCCGGGTAAGTGGAGTCGATCCTACATCAGCATTTTGGTGTTAGTGAGAACGCGAAATCAATGTGGACTGAGTCCACTTGTATGTGGACTCGGACCTAGGTACGAGACCCCATGTCTGTAGTGAGAACACGACCTTAGATATCATAAGTTAATATATAAATGGCCATGTCAAAAATGGTGTACATTTTGCTCCTAAATGAAAGACAAAACTCTTTTAAATAACACCAAGATTGTTATACACTCATGAGGCCATGTTTCTTTATGATGAAAAGCAGTGGCGTAGATTTCTTTTTGACTTTGGGGGGATGGTGTTGGAAAAAAATACCTTGAAGTATAGTAAATGCAGCACCTTTTGGCGACAGAACAAGTTTATGGTACAATTTTGCCGTATTGAAGCTAAACTGATAAAAATATGGTGCGAAAGGGAATAAAACCCACATACAGGCATCAACATTGGGGGGATGGTTGTATGGACCACCCCCAGGCAAAATATTGGGGGAGGGGGGGGATTTATCCCCATCCCCAGGATTTACGCCTATGATGAAAAGTAATTTCTTTTCATAAAATCCAAGAAAATTGCACATCAATGATCCTTGTTTCTACCTCATCCGACCAGTGGACCAAAATCTGTTGTTGGTTTTTTTGTTTGCTTGGTTTTGTTTGTTTTATTTTTATTTTATAAAACCATTTTAGGCAAAGTACTTCATACTTGGAAGTAATAAAGTTACATTTATTATACAGTAGAACCTCATTATAACGAAATCGGATACAAGGAAAACCCTGTTATAAAGAAGTATTTTTCCAGAACCAAGATGCAAAATGTTTTTGTTATTTATTGTTTTTACAACCCTGATATAACGAAATTTGGATATAAAGAACTAATTTCTCTGTCCCTGACAACTTCGTTATAATGAGTTTCCACTGTACATGTATAGAAAAAAAGGATCTATGGAACTCAGGCATTTGAGGAGAGGGAGATTGACGATTATTGATCTAGATGTATCATGGACCTAGCCTAATATTTGTAAACAATAGTGGTTTAAAATTAAGTTTGGAGATGAGTACAAATAACCATAATGTATGATATCCTTGAAGTTTTTATATTGTTATTCTTTACCAATAATGATGAAATAATATCAGTAATAAGTTACTGTCAGGAATGGTTTTTGTTCAAACAATGAGATAACATGAAAGAGACCCCTTGGCTATTTTGGCTGGTTAATGTTGACTCGTAGAGCTCTAAGGAGGATTTAATGTCATCATAATGTAAATTATGACATAAATCAGTTGCTCTGTTGACCACCAAATTAGGTGTAAGTTGGGACATGTGTAAACATGACAAATATAGCAAAAAATCAGGATTGAAAAAAATTAACCATATTATGTAGAATGTACATTATGGCTTTAATTTGCCTTGGTTGTTAGTAGCTCACAATTGCTAACCTAATACCTGAGTGGGAACTCTACTATGCAAGTCTGGCTTCAGCATGTACCTATTGTGTTAGCAGCTGTGGTGCAAAACGGAAGGGAACATTAATTGTCATTCTCAATTTACAGTGTTTACAGGGATAATACAGTCATGGAATTTAGATAACCAAAACATAAATAACACCAGTTATAGGTGACGAAAAAAGAAAACCCTGTTCTACAGGCCCGACTGACCTAGATTTTGGAAATTGGGAAGAAAACAAATTTCCTGTACAAATGAATGCAGAGTTGCCGACCCATATTTCGAAAATTTCAGGAACAATTTTTTTTTGGGTATTTTCCCAAAATATTTACAGATTTTGGTGATTTTTTTAGTCATTAAAAAAATAAATGAATAAAAAAAAGACCGACCAACCGACCCTACTTGAAAGGTCCATCTTCCCGTAGAACAGGCTTTTTCCTTTCGTCATCTTAGTGGTAGTTTTTAAGTTATGGACTTAAAAAATAAACGGACCCTGCAACTGAAGCACACTCGAATAAATGGCACTCCTTAATTGTGCGAAAAGCTCTAGCTTTGGATTTATTTAATGCGGCTGTGTACTCTAGCCATTGTTTCTTTCTCAAAATTGAGTTTTTATGATATGTTTGTACCTTGTTATGTTTTTTATAAATACAAGGAATGAAAATCCAGATTTGTAAACTCCAACTGCAATATTTTAAGGAATTTATTTCACTATTCCACTCGTGTTTGAAATTGAAAAGGAAAGAAAATCTTTTTGTACCAGCAAGGTACACGCGCAGTTAACAACTCATCGCGTTGCGTATCGCGCAATTTGTTAACGCACAAATACGCTGGACGATACGCTGACACTTATCTGCATGCTTGTGGCGCATCTTATGGAAACACCACGGAAGCACTGATTTCACAAAAACCTAGTGGTCAAATGGCTCCGTTTTAGCTGATAAAATGTGGGGTTTTTTCAAGTTCTTTCCCCCGATTTAAATATCAAGTTATGAATGGATTTCGCTCAAACTGCTTAAGGGGCTGTGGATTTACCCGATGTTCCCGTAATTTAAGTTTCAAAAGCGAAAACTGTCGATTCTCCTGTGAGATTCGATGAAAGTGCAAAATGTGACCACTTTAAACTTCAACGGCCATTATTTCAATGTTCATTTTCTCGGTAAAATGACGATTTAGGTACACGATAACTCAATAAATACAGCATCTATAGGTAAGCAAATATGATCATCGTAAAAAGCATGATCGACTCAAGAAACGGTTTTCTCATTTTTTCATATTTTGGTCTATTTCCGATTTTGGGCATCATTTTGTGCAAATAGGCGTTTTTGAATTTTAAAAAGCTCATTTTGATGCCTTATATGGTCAATATCTCCAAAAATAAGGCCAATATCAAAAAAATAAAAAAAACGTTTTTGGAATGGAGCCTAAAGATTGAGCTAAAACAAAATAAAATATTTTGGAAAGAGTGTTTTTTGTTATGATGTACCTAACAAATATTGCCAAAAACTCACTTTTTTGTGATTTTCTTCAAAATTGTTGTTTTTACCCCAAATCTGTATTTATATTAAGATTTATTGATGTCTTGCCTTCATAAAAATGTATACTTTTATATGTTTTTGTGAATAATTACAAAGTTATTGCACTTTTACTACATGCATGTCTGAGAGTACACAGCCACCTTAAGAATGTCAACATTTAAATCTATTTTGCTGACCAAATGACTGTATCCCTTTATAGGTCTGGGTATACATCAGCATTTTGTGTGCATTTCTCCCCTGCGACACATATGCAGTGGAAAATATGCTGAAAATCACTGCAGAAAACGGCAACTGTTGTCTCAGCAGAAAAATGCACACTAAAATGGCTTTTTTTATATCAGGTGTTCTCAATAGACCGCCGCCTGCAACTGCCATCCAATATTCAGCCTGTAGCTGACAAACTTAAAAATATAAAGGAAAAACAATTAGAAACTGGGGTGTACAGTAGAACATTATTAACACAAAATTGTTGGGGCCTTCGAATTTGGTTAACAGGATTTTGTGTCATTATAATGTAGAAGGTATTGGCATTGTTGACACAAAACATTTTATTTTATTTGTTAACAAGTTTCTTCTGTATATATGTGACCTGCTCCCACGAAATGAGTGTAAAGTTGCAAGTTCGTAGTTCCGTAACGTTCCAACTGTTGAGTTGCAGACTATTTTTTGTTTGAAGGCACCTGTATTGGCATTTGGCAGTGGTATGTCCTTTGTGAATGGGGACATATGCTGTACTCTGTATACAATTGAATACATGAATACAAAACCCACCCAAGTCCATGGGAAGTGATTTTGAGAGAAAAACCTGTGTATCATTTTAATTCCTTAAGTTAGATTTACCTGGTCAATATGGTAAGTTTTACGTGCAAATGCGTGGATTAAACTGTATAAAGTATGACGATTAGCATTTCAGGGACTTTGTAGGGTTCATTTTAAATTTTGGACTTGGGTGGTTTTCTGAATCATATACAAAGACAACAACGTTGGAATGAGATTACCACTAGTAAGATAATACAAAATAAAACACACAGGTGTGTATAATGTTGATAAGCATTCTGCCATGTAATATAAACCACACACGTTCCTTTATTAAACCCATTTTTTTTTTCAAAAGTCACTCTCCAGCAATGAATGTGTTACAAGTGGACTTTTATACATACTGGATTTCAATCAATGTGTTACAAGACTCAAATCACGGAATTGTGTGGTTCTTTCATACATGCTATTTCTCACATGCTCAATAGACACAGATGATGAATTTGAGTTGTTCTTTCATACATATGACAGGCCTGTGTATAGCAACAATTTCCCATGCTTAACTCAATTTGGCCAACTTATGGACTTGGGTGGGTTTTGTATTCATATATTCAAAAAACATACCACTGCCAATACAGGTATATTCAAACAAAGAACAGCAACATAACAGTTTGAACATCTCAAAACTCCCAACTAGCAACTCTACACTCATTTTGAGGTCACATATGCCCCTCATGCATGTATGGTTAAAATGTCATTGGTCCTCAAAACAAATGAGAACCCCCGTTTTATATATGTATATAATAAAGGAACACAAATACACCTGTATAAAAGACACCAAGAAGATATGTTATGTCAAATGTATTTAGTCTTTTTTATTAAACTGTACATAATCTGTATACAATTCGTCCACTCAACAACTTATTTTGTCTACTGACTTTAGTTTATACATGTATAACATTCACTTTGTGTACTGACACAAGTCCATCACATACTGTAAAGATTCGCTTAATGGCGTACATATGGGCTCCTAGCTTTGCCATGTTTGCCTTTCACTTGCAAATAGAAAAATCCCAACAAGAATTACGGGTTTGCATCCTTATTAGCTGGTGGAATTTTTACAGGAGGGCACTTTTAGTTTATGCCTAAAATTCCAGTTATGTCAAAGGAGCCAATATGCACCATTAGGCGAATCTTTCCAGTTAAATGCGATTAATTTGCAGACAGAATACCAGTTTTAACTAATTTGTGCTCATCCTCTAATAAGGCCAAGAAAAAAGAATGTAAGTCTCAGACACCCGCACGCATTGCTATGTGAAATCCAATTTAGCGCTATATATGGCTACGCGTTGGCCGTAATTTGGTTTTTTTGCCCTATGTTCATTTTTTTCATGTGTATATACGACATACATGTACATGTAAATTACTATGTTTCTGTATTTGAATATCAAAAAGAACATATATAAATATTGTGCCTTGACTGTAAAAAAAATAAATAAAAATATCGCATAGCTCATATTCTAAAAAAATTAAAAAAACGCATAGCACTTAGCTTTTTTACCAAATGTGTCTGAGACATACTTTCTTTTTTATTTGGCCGAAGCACCCCTGAGGAATTTTGAAGTGACAACTATCTAAGTGACCCCTTTTTGGTATCTAAAGCTTCAAGCTTGGATTTTGATGATTTTGACTTCATGCATGTGTAAATCAAAATGCTAATTTTGACTTTAATTTCATCCTTTTAAAACACACCACTTGAAAAAGACTGACTTTTTGCCCCGGCACAAATTAATTAGGTCAAATACAATACATTTGAATGTAAGAAATATGATACCATACAGTATAATGATGGCACAGATGACAAAATATACATGTACAGACTAACCACCAACAGTTCTTGAAGATGCCATATTCCACAAAATGTGGCTGTAATAGTACCGCTGTATACAACCAATTCTCAACTCGTAGGATAGCGATTTGTTTTTCCTCAATAAAGAAGGAACAATGACATCCGAAACCCTGACCAGACACTGGCAGGGTGTCACTGGCTCTGACCTTGAATAGGCACAGCCAGTGCCAAGTAGTAAGACTAAAATCTATTTATAAAATTATTCAGCAGAATTCAAAGCAAAAATGAATAATACAAGAACAAATGTGACGTGTCATATCAAAAGGAGACACTTTTGGGCAGGTTATCAATTTTGAGGTTTTTACATATCTTAAATATATAGATATTTTGCTCCACAACGCCGTTTTCCCCAATGAAATCGGACATTCCTAAGCGAAGATATTGAGTTCGTAAGTTATGGTATTATAAAATTGGAAATTGAGATATCGGCTTTAAAAATATTATTGACAATGTTGAGAGTAGGAATTGCCTTGAAAAGTGTCTCAAACAATACAAGATGCCAGTTATATTCTGGTCTGAAACTATCAGACAATATTTTTAACATTAATAACATCACAAATTCGCAACAAACTCAAATTGTGGAAAAAATCACCCGGGCAGATTTTTAGCTATTTCTCCATTTACGGTCCTGCCCAAAAGTGTCTCCTTTTGACATGACACGTCACAAATACAAATTAAGACCAGAAAGCAAAAAAAATATACTCATCTACATGAATTTAACTGAGCGAATGCAACCCTGTCTATGCCTATTAAGAAACCATCATCAAAAGCGGGAATGTGCAAATCTTGTAATGAATGGACCAATGCTGTGGAATCCCTGTGTTATCCACATGGAAAAGGAGTCCAGAGGAGAAATGTGAAAGGATTTTGTGTTGACTGTACCTGGTCAGAATCATGACCAATGAAGTCAACCGATAGATAGACATTTTTACATTGAAAATGATGTTACAGCCCGTACAGCTTTTAAAAAAGATCTGAAAATATGTTAATGTATCTTGCCATGAGTGTCATCATCCTGCTCTGTATTCTTAAATTATTTTACAATTTCAACAGATGTTTTAGCATCTCAATCTATAATTCTTATGTATTTTCTAATGGGTTTTTTTATCAATCAATTTTTCAATGTATATAATATTTACCAAAAAAAAATTGACAACGTAAAGAAAGCAGCAAGTTTAAAAAGCCCCCACCTCAGCTCACTTTTTGAAACAGCGTTATCTGATGGATAAATATTTATATTATTTTAACATGTAAAACTATGTTTTATACATTTAAGCAGGGCCCTGCTGAAAATCAATATTTATTGAGCAGGTTACCCTGTTGAAATATTGAGAAATAAATAACATAAAATAATACAAGAAAGCTTCAGGCTAAGGCCAAAATCAGCAAACTTATGTGGACATTGAATTTGGCAAATAGCACAATTACTACCACTCCTCATACTGTGCTCTCTGATGGTCAACCACCTCTAATTACTACCACTCCTCAACCTCCGGCTCCAATACCACTACTCGTCCTGCAGCGGATGTGCAACAAAACAAGATTATTTATTTCATTTTGGATTACAGCGCCACTGGGTAATTGGTGATGGGCCACTGATGGCAACTGTCTTTTTCGTTCTATTAGATTCGCGTTGTATAGCGATGAAGGGTGGCATGATATTTTAAGATCTTCTGCCGTTGATTTCATGGAGGAGCATGCTGGGGAGTTTGCTATGCATTTTATGGACTTAGGGGGAAAACACAATAGAAGAATTACAGAGGCTGAGACAGGGTGGACAGTGGGCAGGGGAAGAGTCAATTATCGCCCTGTGCCACGTACTTAAAATTGCAATAATGGTAACTTTCAGCAATCAAGATGGAACACAAGCTTCCGCCGTCCAATATAGTTTTGGTATTGCTGAAGCAACTACATGTATACACATTGCATATAGAGGCAGGCACTAGTGAAGCTTTGAAATTTTCTTTTACAACATTACATTATTCTTGTGTGTGTTTGATCTACAAGCATAGAACAATTATGTATAAATGTTGACTTCAGAGGCAGGACTCTTATCTACCATTGGAAATCTTGCTATCAACACTACACCAATCCCTCCAATATCAAGGCAGCAAGCAACAAGACAAAAATTTGGATGCAAGTAGGCCAACCTCAGCCTGTCTTACTTTCTCTAAGTGGTCATTGGTAGGTAGAATGCACCCACTGACTCCATCTACATCAGTCATCCATCTGTCAGCAGAGATTTGAATACATATAGTGGCATAGTTGGGATTTTTGTCAGAGGGAAGGGTCCAACTTAGTCACCAAAACCTACAAGCATAAAAAATAAAAGCAAGTCACACCTAGTTTTTTAGACTCAAAAATCACAAGAAAACAGTTCTACATCTGCAAGGAGGGGTGGATCCAAATGCCAAATGTTCGTCAGGGCGGGCAGTCGCCCCCTGCCCCGGTTTCTACACCACCGATTATGGAAGCATTCAAAGTTGAAGGAGTGATATGGTTGACATGATCTTTCCTTATTTACAATGACAATTAGCTACAATTCACATTATTTTATATATAAATATATATTTGCACAAATGCATAATATAACTTTTCATTTGGTTACAAATGAACCTGACTTTAAATGCAATGAACATGCATTAGTTATTTATGGTGAACATATGCAACTTGTTCTTTTTTTAAATTTTATTTTTCATAATTATCAGGTAAGTAAAATTGTTTTGTGCGAGGTGATTCAGAGAGGATATAATGCCATATTGTGTTGCTTGCTGTTTTGCATTTACACATATTCCTTACCCATACAAATGATGTTAGGTGATGTAATTGACAAGTTTACCAATTCTTCAACTGAATGTTTGACAATCCTTTCACCACTCGGTGTATGTGTTTCTAAAACATCGCTGGTGCGTTTCCAAGTTTGGGTTTCAGAGCATGAAATAGCCTCCAACTGGGAAGTTACAATCCTCATTTACTGTTGCGTCAATTGATAATATTGACAAGAATTCTACATATGCAGCTGTTTCATCTCAACAGCAAACATTTTTAGTTGGTGCCAGTGATGGCAAAACATTTCTACTTTTGATTAAGTTGAAAAGAGAATATAGTGATGATCTGAGCTGGTTGCTGCCCTATTTATGAGAATGGCACCTATTAAAAACATCCAGGCACCACTATTCAAGTTCTATCTTAACAGCGGTTTACGTCAATTACTGAAATTGTACCACTGGCTCCATATCAGCAAAGATTTGAATACATTATATGACTGTTAGGCAGTGGCGTAATTGAGATTTTTGTCAGGGAGAAGGGGTCTAACTTAGTCCCCAAAACCTACAAGCATAAAAAAATAAAAGCAAGTCACACTTAGACTCAAAAATTCCATGAAAACAGCTCTACATCTACATCTGCAGGGGTGGGTCCAAATGCAAAATTTTCGTCAGGGCGGGCACCGGGCGGCCGTCCCCCTGCCCTGGTTCCTAAACCACTTGATTATGGAAGCACGCAAACTTGAAGGAATGATACAGTTGACATGATCCTTCCTTATTTACAATGACAATTGACATTATTTTGAACATTATTTTTTATATATATTTGCACAAATGCATAATATAACTTTTTATTTGGTAACATTAGTTATTTATATTGATTAGATGAATAATATATTAATAATTTATTTGTAACAAGGTTTGAAGTGGTACATGGTTGCCGAGGATGCTACATCTAAAGATCTTCTTTCTTTTTATGAGAAGGGAAATGATTGCTTCAATGCATATTATGTCAAGTGTATCGGTTTGAAAGTTTTAGGTGCCAAGCTGCCAAGTAGGAAAAGAATTGATCTGAAAACCCTTTCAGTAAAAAAGAAGACTGTTGTAAAACAACGCAAGGAAATTAGTGACCAGAGACAGCAGAATCTTGCCTGAGAAGATAGTTAGCTCTTCTGACAGTGACTCTCTCAGGAATTTCAGCAAATTTTGTATGCCATGTGCAATATGTGATGCTAATGGGCTTCCTTTAAAACCCAACATTATCCCAATGCATTTTATTCTACATTGAATGTTGACTCTCATCTTGCTTCTGGTTCCATGGAATTGGCATACATTATACGGAATGTTTACCATCCAGACAACACTCCTTGATGTACATAAGACATTTCATGATTATATTTTCCGTTTGTTCAGAAGATGGGTTTGCTTCCTTGTTTCAAGCTTCACAGGTTCATCTTGTTTTTGACCATCCCCATCTAGACAAGGCGTTTCTCAAAAAGATGTGGAAAGGACTCAAAGGGATATGAGGCAGAATTCTTCTCATGTAGATGAAGAGACTTGCACCTCAATATCCAATGACTAAAGATCCTGAAACCATCCCAGTGCAGTGGACAGCTTTCCTCGTAGACTGGAGATTGAAACGTGTATTTGTCAATCTTGTATGTTCTAAAAACTGATGTTTATGAAAAAAGATCTTAAACTATACACTGTAATAATTATGAGTGTGTCATGTTAGCTCATTCTAAAAAAAATGTTCACATTGTGTTCATTTTTTTTAACTATTATTTTTCAATCTTATCTATCTTGTATAATTTAAATTACTTGCTGTCTTAAGGGCTGGGGTATGAGCGTTTGGACAGTATTTATTTTGGGACATTAGAGCACATCAGACATATCGAATTGCATTCTGAATCGAAGAATGTCATTCTGATATCAAATAATTTTGATTTTTGAAATTACGCAATTTAATACACATTTTATGGCAAATCATTAAAATTGATATTTTGATATTTAACAGTACTTGAAGTAAACTTTATAAATCTGATGATTTATACTTAAAGTGTATGTAGGTGGGATGAAAAGCCGACGATCAATTGAAAATTTTGACCTTTCGAATTGAATATATGGATTTTTTTTCCCAAAACACCAAAAAAATTAGGTCTTTTGGGAAAAAATTCATATCTTCAATATGAAAGGTCAAAATTTTCAATTGACCGTCGGCTTTTCCTCCCTGCTACATACACTTTAAGAATATATCATTAGATTTATATAGTTTACCGAGACTGTTATATATCAAAATTTTGAAAAATATCAAATTTTTATAATTTGTCATAAAATTTGTATTATATTGTGATTTTCAAAAATGAAAATTATTTGATATCAGAAAGACATGCTCAGTATTCAGAATGCAATCGATAGGTCTAAGGTGCTCTCATGTCCCACAAAAAATACTGTCGAAACGCAATAAACGCTCATTTTAGATCCCTTAAGGATGGTCTGAACCATGACATATTTTAACAATGCCAAATTCCAGTTTTCTTAAATTCTATATTCATTCGTCTGTGTGCTTTGAGTTTTAACTGAAAAATGTTAGGTTTTAAATTTTTTTACCAAATTTCTATCATTTTTAAATATGGTATTTCACCCTCTTCCAAAATGTAATAACATAATGGACACATTTTGATAGAGATGTTATCCACAGAACCATACATGACTTTTATGATACTGGCGATTGGCATATAACTAAAAAACAGCAGTTCCGCAGATATACAATTGTGAATTATGTTCCAGTTTCAATTTGAGTAAAATTGTAAAAAATGTAGCTCTTCAGCTCCAATGTTACATTTTCAAGAGATACAAATTCAATGTTAGACCGTCCATATTTTGTGACACTTAAATGTTGCTCACATGGCAGTGTGTCAGTGATATCACAGTGATTTTCACATGCCTTTGGCCCTAAGGCCTGCCATATTTTGAAAACTGTGTACACCTGTTGTATAACTTGATATGGAATCTTTTACTAATATGTTAACTTTCGATTTATTCCGGGAAGTTTGCTGCGATCTGCGTAGCGCAAGGTATGGCAGAGATATATTCAATCAGCAGCTTTCTGGAATTCGCAATAACCAATGAAGAAGTGGCAATTACTGCAAATATGATTTTAGGGTGTCCGTGCTTTTGGCACAAATGCACAGAATTTTGTACAGCTAGACCAATATATCACAACTTAATATATTCAAAGAGGATTGTCTTAAATATGTATATATTACCTGATGTAGAGGATCCACAAGTCACCACAAATCCAAGGACATATACTTTGGTCTGTGTGGACACAGTCATGTTCGACTTGACAATTTCGATAGAAACATAAGTCGTAGAACCATTCAAGAATTTTATGACACTGATAAATGGCTTACAATGAAAAAACGGCAGTTCTGAAATTCTAAAGTTGTGAATTATGCTCCAATTGTGGCTCTTCAGCTCCAATGCTACATCTTCAAGAGATTAAATTACACAGATGAAGGAATGGTGTGTAATGTACCCGTTTACATGTAAACATTACAAGCAATTCTTATTCAGTGGGTGTGACTTAGTTTGTAAACACATAATCTGATTGGACAATCGCATGATATCGGGTGTCGTCTATCAGGCTGTAGACGACCCGTCGTCACTGCGAGTATTGATAACGCGGCAACTTCAAAAACATTGCCTACGGAACTACATTTTAAAAGCCTCTTGGATCAATGTTTATGTTTACATCAGTGTGCACAAGTAAAGCCTTAGAAAAAGTAAATAAAAGTAAATAAAGATCCTATAAAAAAAAGTGAAATCAGAATATGAATTTTAGTTATTGTTCAATATCCAGGTAGGTATTTATCATATTCTAGTCGAGTATAATGTTTTGTGTAAGTAAGCTTACACATCGTACAGGCTAAAATGTCGTTGTCGTCTGCTGCTGGTTACTTTAATATTTACATGAGATTTCGTTCTCATGGATATAAATTTCGACATGAGCGATTTTCCAATACTGGATATAAATCTGGACGATGTGGACATCAGTTTATTTGACTGGGGAGGTGGTGAGGATGCAGATTTGCTAATGGCCCTCGAGACGTGTCTAGATACGCATGAAACGCAAGCAGCTTCAGCAGCTGCAGATGCTGTTGAGCCGAATGTGCCAGCTCAAGCACTCACGGCACCGATCAGAGTTGAGGGCCCGACCCATTCCCCCGGCTCACAGAGGAGCAACTTCTAGCTATAGAGGATGCCAAGAATGAAAAGAGTATCAAAAAATCAACAAGTTGGGGAGTTAACAGACTGAAAGGTAACATTTTTAATCATTTCCATTTATAGTAATGTTGTAATTAAAAACAAGAATTACATTAACACGTGCAGGATATCTTGAGTGATTAGGTTCTACACACTCAGTAAACTAGTCCCAATTTAATAATAAGATAGCACAATTGTTTCAAACTTTACATAAAGCGGGTTCTATTTGAATAATTGCGTATACTTTATCTGATTTTGACACTGAATGCCTAACTTTATTGAATATGACTAACTTTATAACATTGAATGCCTTAATTTATAACATTGAATGTCTTTAAAAAAAAAAGGTGTACTTGACTTGAAGTTGTACACAAAACAACAATCAGTTTTTCAATTTTGTCTTTTAATCATCAATGTTCCTTGATGTTCATGATGGTCTATTAAAATTATTCTTATTTGCTGTAAAATGTTTAGGCCAAGGCTACTAGGTTCGACTACAACAATCATCAATGTTTCTTGGTCATGACTCATATTTGTCTATTAATATTATTTGAATAACTGTAAAATGCTTAGGCCTAGGACTATGTTCAACTACCACATTATGTGGTTATGTGGAGAATAGATACCGGTGTCCTATATACAGGGCAATTAAAGAATATGATGTTATTCCAGCCACAGTTGTCTTGCAATAATGGAAGGAGGTTACTCCATCATGAAAGCAGAAGAGAATGAGATAGCATGTGATTGAGTGAAGTGCAGAAGATATGAAAAAGACAACAGCCAGCTGGAATTGGAGAAGAGATACCGATGCCCTATATACAGGGCAACTAAAGAATATGATGTTATTCCAGCCACAGTTGTCTTACAATATAAACAGTATTTCATCACTTTCAATTTAGTCTTTCAATCATCAATGTTCCTTGGTCATGACTCATATTTGTCTATTATTAATATTATTCTAATTTACTGTAAAATGTTTAGTGTGCAATGGAATAAATTTTTTGAATCTTGTATATAATTTTAATTCCTTCAAATATCTTCAAATGCAATTAGTACAATGTTTTATATCTAGATTTTGTTCTATGCATATTTAGTACTTTGATTGTTTTTATGTTCTTTAAACAAAGCTAAGATCATCAATGCAATGAAAAAGATGCTGGTAAACCTTCAGCAGAATGAGAGACGTCATGTAAGTTGATAAAAGCTTTTTCTTTCTATCACCTGACTGAATGTGTTCCGAATCTCCAAACATTATATTGCAGGAATGTGGATGCGTAGAATCATGATGCACAATACACCCACAGCATACCACAGGAATCAAGCTAAGATCATCAATGCAATGAAAAAGATGCTGGTAAACCTTCAGCAGAATGAGAGACGGCATGTAAGTTGATAAAAGGTTGTTTTTTTCTATCACCTGACTGAATGTGTTCCGAATCTAAAGGAAAAGTGACATTTTTAATTTCTACTATGTTTATCATCCTCCCTATGTTCACAATTCTTCCGATTATAGACTAGATATTTTGATTCTTTATCACAAAATCAACATAATTTTGTACCTGTTCAATTTGTTTTTGTATGATTTCAAATTCTGTTCAAAATAATTGTCATCATCCATTTTGTTCAGACTGTCTAAATTTTTCAGTTCCATGAAAAAGACTTAATTCTGTTTCCTGTCCAATTCTCAACTCATTGATTTTTCCTCAATAAAGAAGGCACAATGATCAAGACTTCCGAAACCCTGACCAGACACTGGCAGGGTGTCACTGGCTCTACCAAAATAAAATTTTACATAAAATTATTCAGCAGAAGTAAAAAATGAATAATCCAAAATAAATATACAAATTAATGACTACAGATGACAAATTAGCCAATAAACCAGTCTGGATGTTTGCTTATCGCTTAAGAACTAAAAAGTGCCTTGAACAAGAAACAAGAAAATTGGAAAGACCAAAAAGCTAAATTTATACTCATCTACATGAATAAGTCATCCAAATTTGTTGTTCTATATAATTATATATAATTAGCCTTAGCAGCAGCTGCAAATGCAACCCTGTCTTGGAACAACCCAATGCTTACCAAACAAGAAACCAACACCAAAAGCGGGAATGTGCAGATCTTGTAGCGGATGTGCAACAAGATTATTTATTTCAGTTACGATTACAGCGCCACCGAATCATCAGTGATGGCAACTGTCTTTTTCGTTCTATTATTTTCACGCTGTATGCCGATGAAAGACTGCATGATATTTTAAGATCTTCTGCCAGTGACTTTATGGAGGAATATGCTGGGGAGTTTGCTATGCATTTTATGGACCAGAAGGAAAACACAATAGAAGAATTACAGTGGCTGAGACAGGATGGACAGTGGGAGGGGGAAGAGTCTATTATCACCCTGTGGCATGTACTTAATATTGCCATAATGGTCACTTTCAGCAACCAAGACGGAACACAAGCTTCCACCATCCAATATAGTTTCAGTGTTGCTGAAGCAACTATACACATTGCATATAGAGGTGGGTACTAGTGAAGAAATTGTCTTTTACGACAAGCATAGAAATTTTCTTTTATGTTTTCTACAAGCATAGAACGTTTATGAATCAATGTTGCCTTCAGAGGCAAGAATCTTATCTATCATAAGAAATTTTGCCATCAACACTACATAAATCAAGGCAGCAAGCAACAAGACAAAAATTTGGATGCAAGGAGGCTAACCTCAGCCTGTCTTACTTTCTGCAAGTGGTCATGGACAGGAATGCCATGCACCCACTGACTCCCATCTACAAGTAAGCATTGGTGCAGTTGAAGTTTTGTGTTGGGGGTGGAGTCAAGTCCATGTTGAAGGGTAGCGGCCCAGCTTAGTATATGCCAATTTACCAACCACAAAGACAGAAGACATGTTAGTAGTCCCTTCAGTCATCGCATGCATTCTATTGTATGCTCCTGTACAAAAAAGAATTCCACAGCTGACGAGATAGATTAATAAATGCTATAGTTACTTACAATGCACAAGAAGTACAACCTCTCTTCTAAATCAAATGGCTAATACTAGTACAGATGATGAGTCGTGTCTCTTTGACAAGTCTATTGCCACTAACCTAAGAGGCTTCAGCCCATACAAGAAAGCTTTAGCTAAAGCCAAAATAACCCAACTTATGCTGGACATTGAATTTGGTGAAGACCACAGGCATGTCATGCACCCACTGGCTCCATCTGTCAGCAGAGATTTTGATAAAATTATATGACTAGTAGGTAGTGGCATAGCTGGGATTTTTGTTAGGAGGAAGGGGTCCAACTTAGTCACCAAAACCTACAAGCATAAAAAAATAAAAGCAAGTCATATCTAGTTTTTTAGACTTAAAAATCACATGAAAACATATCTACATCTGCAGGGGTGGGTCCAAATGCCAAATTTTCGTCAGGGCGGGCGGTTGTCCCCTGCCCCGGTTCCTACACCATTGATTATGGAAGCATGCAAACTTGAAGGCGTGATATGGTTGACATGATCCTTCCTTATTTACTATGACAATTCACATTATTTTTAAGTTAATTTTAACATCATTTTTTATATATATTTGCACAGATGCATAATATAACTTTTCATTTGGTAATAAATGATCCCGGTTTTAAATGCAATGAACACGCATTAGTTAAAAATTATATTAGGTGAATTATATTAATAGTTTATTCGTACATGTGGTACATGGTCATAACAGCAGCTTACATCAATTACTGAAATTGTACCACTGCGGAGCAACAAATGCTGCTTTTGCCAAATCTACTTGCTTTGATAAAGCAGCACCTAATAATCAAGTTTTGGTTTGATTTCCTCTCCAGTGACGTGATTTTCTATGTTGGTTTATTCATTGCTGTGCGTAGTCTTACCTAGCTTATCTTCGCGAGTGTGTGCCTGTCGCAGTAAACAGATAGATGCAGTATGGGGTGTCAACGTATGGCAAGATACATCTAATAGCCCCTCATATATCTGCCATATGTGTGCCAGGTCCCTGAGACATCAACCCAGTATGTAGGAACTTTATAAAACAACAAAAGGGGGAATGCAAATTGGCCATGTCAAGAGAAAACAGTTAATAATCCAATGTCCAGTTCGCCTCTATTATTGCCATACTCATTAGAAGAGGACAACATTTTTACTAGGCATATTTCATTACAACCAGAACTATCAATCCAACCTTCAATGGATATTATTGGCCGAAGCAGTGAAGAGGCATCACTATTCACCTGTGTATTTTGTTTATGTATTGTGTCTCAACCAGTCGAATTGCCATGTCATCATAATTTTTGTTCGTCATGTCTAAGTCAATATTTTCAGTATCACAAATTAATCAATGTCCCTTATCCTACATGTTCTCAACCAATTCCCTTTAATTCTGTCAAACCAAGTCCAAACTACATATTGGTACCACTGCCTTATCTGACTGTTGCATGTTCATCAAGAGGATCGAGCTACATCTGAACTAATAAATTTACAAGATCATCATTGTGCTCCAAAGCTGTGTACCATTGTTTGTCCATGTCAACAATGCCATCAAGCAACACCTTCGCAAAGTAGACCTCTAAAAAGAAATAAGCTGCCTAGTAGGAAAAGAGTCAATCTGAAAACCTTTTCAGTAAAAAAAGAAGACTGATACAAACAACATAAGGAAATCAGTGACCAGAGACTCCAGATATCTTGCCTGGGACTACAGTTAGCTCTTCCTGACTAACCCAGGAATTTCAGCAATTGATTTGTATGCCACATGCAATATGTGATGCTAATGGGCTTCCTTTAAAACCCAGCAAGGCACCGATTTCCAAAGTGTATCAGGATAATTATCCCAATGCATTGTCTACATTAGATGTTGACTCTCACCATGCTTCTGGTTCCATGGAATTGGCATACATTACAGATGGAATGTTTACCATCCAGACCACCCCTTGATGTACATAAGACATTTTATGATTATATTTTCTGTTTGTTCAGAAGTTGGGTTTACTTCCTTGTTTTTGACCATCCCCATAGACATGGTGTTTCTCCAAAAGATGTGGAAAGGACTCAAGGGGATATGAGGTAGAATTCTTCTCATGTAGATGAAGAGACTCGCACCTCAATATCCAATGACTAAAGATCCTGAAACCATCCCATGCAGTGGAGAGCTTTCCTTGTAGACTGTAGATTGAAACATATGCTTGTCAATCTTGTATGTTCTAAAAATGTTTATGAAAAAAGATCTTAAACTATACACTGTAATAATTATGAGTGTGTCAATTTAGCTCATTCTACAAATTTTTTTCACATTGTGTTCATTTTTTTAACTATTATTTTTTAATCTTACATATCTTGTATAATTTAAATTACTTGCTGTCTTAAGGATGGTCTGAACCATGACATATTTTAACAATGCCAAATTCCAGTTTTCTGAAATTCTATATTCATTCGTCTGTGTGCTTTGAGTTCAAACTGAAAAATTTTAGGTTTTAAATTTTTTTACCAAATTTCTATCATTTTTAAATATGGTATTTCACCCTCTTCCAAAATGTAATAACATAATGGACACATTTTGATAGAGATGTTATCCACAGAACCATACATGACTTTTATGATACTGGCGATTGGCATATAACTAAAAAACAGAGATTTCGTTCTCATGGATATAAATTTCGACATGAGCGATTTTCCAATACTGGATACAAATCTGGACGATGCGGACATCAGTTTATTTGACTGGGGAGGTGGTGAGGATGCAGATTTGCTAATGGCCCTCGAGACGTGTCTAGATACACATGAAACGCAAACCGCCTCAAGCACCCAAATCTAAATTTCTATAAGGATATGTATGGTCACATGAATCTACCAGACAAAAGGAAAACTTGTAGCGATCAGCACACATGCTCCAACCTTACCAATCGGTGAAAAACATCCAGAACAGGAAAAAAAAGTTGTCACAGTGATAGAGTACTTATGTACGAAACGTCTGTGTATATATTTGTAATAAAGATGTCGCAGAACAGGACTTCATACTGTTCATACTTCGGTATTTGCTTATCAATGTGACATCACATGGGAAACCAACTTTTTTATTGGTGTAGATTATATTATGACAAGAAACTTTTTGATACAGACTACCTAACTTTCTGATATTAAGTTGGAATTTTGTGGCATTGATTGTGCCTAATTTTGACACTGAATGCCTAACTTTATTGAATATGCTTTACTTTATAACATTGAATGCCTCAATTTATGGCATTTGATTTGATTTGATTTGATTCGATTCGGTATCTCCATATTGCACATACAACAATACAAGGTAAATAGATATCAAATGCTTTATACATAGAAGGGCAAAAGGCATAAAAAACAACAACATACAAATAAATAAATATATACAAGTGAATATTAAAAGTAAAAAAGTATTTAAACATGATTAAAATCATTGGAAACTAAATTTTGAGTGTCTTTTTTACAAAAGGATAGCTGTACACAAAACAACGATCAGTTTCTCAATTTAGTCTTTTAATCATCAATATTCCTTGGTCATGACTCATATTAGTCTATTAAAAATTATTCTAATTTACTGTAAAATGTTTAGGCCTAGGCTACTAGGAGGCGACTCCATCATAACATCAGATGAGAATGAGATTCAATGTGATTGGGTAAAGTGCAGAAGATATGAAAAAGACAACACCCATCTGGAATTGGAGAAGAGATACTGGTGTCCTATATACAGGGCAACTACCCAGCAAACACAAAACGTTTTCGACATCATTTGCAAAAGGTTATAAAAGGTTGTCAGAAAACGTTTAAATGTCGGGTTATATAAAGGGTATATTAAGAGTATAAAACGTTTTCATAACCTAAAAAACATATTTTGATAATCTACTGCTCAGCAAACAAAAATGTTTTACAGAAAACGTTTAAATGCCGGGTTATATAAAGGGTATAAAAACGCTTTAATAGCATTCCAAAAACATTCTTGAAAACTTGATACAAAACATTCTAAACAAAATGTTATTTTGGGGTTGAAAAAATATTTTCCCAAAATATTTTCAATAACGTTTTAAAAACGTTTTCATAAATTTTATATAACTCTACATTTAAATGTTATGAAAAGGTTTTGAAAAAAACATTTTAAGAACATTTCTGTGGTTGCTGGGTTCAAATATTTTAACATAATGTTATTTAAGTATTGACACAATATTTGGCAAAAATTTTTGCAAAAATAGTTTACAATAACATTTTTTGAAAATATTTATAAATATTGTTGTAGTGTGTTTTTCATACAAAGCGTTTTAAAAGCGTTATCATGACCTTTATATAACCCGACATTTTAATGTTATTAAAAAGCGTTTTACCTAAACCAAAAGCCAAAATATAACTTATTTAAAAGCGTTTTTAAAAGCGTTTTTGTGTTTTGCTGGGTAAAGAATATGATGTTATTCCAGCCACAGTTGTCTTACATAAACAGTGTTTAATCACTTTCAATTCAGTCTTTTAATCATCAATGTTCTTTGGTCATGACTCATATTGGTCTATTAATATTATTCGAATTTACTGTAAAATGTTTAGGCCTAGGCTACTAGGTTCAACTACCACATTATGTGGTTATTTGTGTATTGCAAGTTTCCTATGTAATAATGGAAGGAGGTTACTCAATCATGAAAAGAATGAGATTGAATGTGATTGGGTCAAGTGCAGGAAATACGAAAGAGATAACACGCAGCTGAAATTGAAGAAATACCAATGCCCTGTATACAGCTACATCTTCAACTGAGATACAAATTTAATGTTAGACTGGTCCACATTTTGTGACACTAACTGTCAACATCAATGGGTTTTCATAATTTTCTCAGTTAAATTTTCTGGATACGTGACACATGAAATTGACAGCATATTGTTCATCTACTCGTGGGGATTCAGAAAAAGAATAGTTTGCACTATCTGCAATGTCAAATTACTGAGATACATGTATGAGATAAAAACAAGTTTCAAATTTTGACCATTTGGTTGACATAATTACGGAACTGCTCTTATGTTATTTACCATTTTTACTATTTTTTTTTTCAGAATGCACTTGAAAAGGCTATCACAAAATGCTACTTGGAAAAGCTGACGGTACGTAACCTAAGCGTTTCTTTAATGCGAAGAATTATGATGGTGAGTCACCTATTGGTTCTCATGTTTGGTCACCTGTTGGTTCTCCTATACATCAACATGATACCACAGAAACAAAACTAAGATCATCAATGCGATGAAAAAGATGCGGGTAAACCTTCAGCAGAATGAGAGACGGCATGTAAGTTGTTTCTATCACCTGACTGAATGTGTTCCAAATCTCCAAACATTATTATTGCTTGGATTTTTGTAAAATGTATGTTTTACGTACGAGTTGTAAAAATTGCAGGAATGTGGATGTTTTTAATTCAAAATGCAAATCGTTTTGGCTTAATTGGCCAATTAATGATCAGCATATAGGCAGCAATTTATATTTTTCTTTCAATTAGACCTTAACATAAGATACCCCAACCAATATTCGGAAGTAGGACTTTGTCCAATGTAGTACAGGACGCTATTGGTAAGGTTTGGGATTTCCTTTTGCTACATTAGTGGAACCAATTTTGATTGGTTCCATTTTCTTTTATTCTCCCTGTGGTTCCCACCTGAGACAAAAATACGGTATGGTTCCCACAAGTCGTCTCAGATTCCCACAAGAAGTCAATTGTCACAATGGGTAAACTTAAAAATAGTCCCATCACGTCTTTGTTGAAAAGGCGCCAAATAAATGACATTTAATAATAATAATGGTAATGCCTAACTTTATGGCATCAAGTGCCTAATTTTGAAGCACTGAATGCCTAACTTTTTAACATTTAATGTGCTGACCTTTTGATAGCGAATTTTTAAATTTGTATTGACATTTAAACTGGCTACATTATGAGCGGTAGATGATTTCTGGAAATCATGCATCGGAGTAAAAAACAAAGAGCACAACGTGTGCCATACCCATACTGCTGTCTTCTATATTCCAATGGGTAACAACCTATTGTTGGTATAATGAAGCCAGACTAGGGTACACACAAACAGGAAATATACAAAATGATTGTGGAAGACTTGTGATCAAGAGGCACTCGTATACCCATCCAAAGATGCATTCCGTGTACCCAAAACCTGTGAAACAGTGCTCCGAGCACTGACTGCTGGTACCAAAGACTCTCCACCAAGAAGTACCTTGGTTTAAGGATTTAAAACAAAACGCAAAGGAATATTTTTAATATTCTCAAGTGATATTAATTTCTCTCTACTCCAGGTCAACAATAATTAAGATGGTAAAAAGGAAGCACTGATGCTTTGACTGTGCTTTATCTTATGATAAGCCATCAAAACTGGCTAGACACAAACAAGGAAATGCACACAATTTCCAGCATGTTATTGCACATAACTCATTTACATCTGGAATGCAACCATTACTTAATGTACCACTGGTAAATACTGAAGACAAGACTGAAGATAACCTGCATGATATAGGCAATGAAGAAGATTTCGAGCATGAAGAGGAACCAACAGAAGAAGAAAATCAGTTCCACAACATTAATGTAAACAGTACATATCTCTATCCAAGTGAATTGTTCTTCTTGCTACATTGTTATGCAAAAAAACAAACAAAAAACACAGACCCAAGGTATAGCGTACCTCTTCTTTGCATACAAATAAATACTATTATACATCCATCCACCCTTTTTAATATCTAATATATATGGATTATATGCTGTGCAGTAAGTTTTATGTAATATTTATAATGTATTTTAAAAGTGAATCAAGGCATTTTGCCCGACATGCAATGTCAAGAGATAAAAAAAAATCCATCTTTTTGTGCTTTATATTTTTTCTGTAATATTGCTCTCTTATTCACATGTCAGGAGCCTTCGGGCGAAACAGACTGTAGTGAATCAACATGGAGTAAATTAATGCATTTTATTCTTTTTATTATAATTGAAAATATATGTTTATTTTCTTTTATTTAATAACACAGATGAAGGAACAGTGTCTAATGTGCCCGTTTACTTGTAACGATTACAAGCAACTAAAAAAGGATCTAGAAAAAGTTTCATGGTTGCAGCAAAAGAAGTGCACTCTCCAGACAGACCAGATAAACATAATTTTGTTCCTTCTGTACCAATAAGAAGGACAACCTAAAGGAACATCTGAAGGTGAAACACAGTCACAAATCCAATGACGCAATCATTTCTTCCACAGACTAGTATCAACCTCTCTTGTATATCTTCCCGAGCAACATCGTAAAACATCAGCTAAAAATACCATTGGTGGCGGAAACACTGGCACGATATCCAGTTCACACAGGTGGTAAAATCATCAAAAATATTTTATTTGAACTGACTTGATAATGCACCACTTTGCCATTACATTTTACAGTTTTACGGACAAGAACATCCTATATCTATCAAATGGAAGAATCTTGCACAGAACAAATCTTACTCTGAGTACATGTAGTATGAGAACCTTTGTATATAAACTGAACAATACTTCATTATAAAGAAGCCACTCATGTCATCTTTGAACAATAGACATGAACTGGCCAGTGGCTCTAGACGCAAGGAAACATCTACTACATAATCATAAATAATCCATGCTTTTGAATCTGACATAGAAATGAGTGCTCATAAGATTTTTTATTTATCTTTATTTACATATTATCTATATATTTATTTATTATTATTATACTAGTGAAATTACCACATCACAATACAAATTTGTTTCACGAGGATGGATGGTTTGACCCATCCACACTCGTCAGTTGCAATGTGTAAAATGACAAAGAATATTTTATAGTTGAGCACTGTATCTAGTGATGGTTTCATTATAATTTCTTACTATTTATTTATTTATATATTTATTTAATTATTTATTATCTATTTATCTTTTTATTCATTTATCTTTATTTATCATTTATGATCAAATTACATTTTGTTGCATGAATACTATTTCAGCCACCATAATGGTGAATATAAGAAAATCATTGACAAAAGCACCTTCAATGTACCTGGATTTTAATACAAACCAGTCACCGGGGAGTTGTTTTTCAGTTGTGTGCGAAATAGAAATGGGTGCAATAATAACCCAACAGCTATACAAATTTAAGCACACCTACAAGGCACTGCTGGTCACAATAAACTGAGACCAAGTAATAACAGCAATGTTACAATACAAGATGCTACTAGAGTAATGCCTGTAACACCATCAATCAGTGCAGAAGACAACACACAATCAATCTTAGAGCAAATCCAGCATCTTGATCCTGTTCCACACATTCCATAAGGGTTCCTATCAGAATTTTCGGAAGGAGTGGTTCTCCCAGGATCATCTGGAACTTTTCGGGTGTGTGCGGAATAGAAATGGTTGTAATAATAATCCGACAGCCGTACAATTTCGGCATACCTATACATATTCTAATTCTAGCATTGTGATTTTATTAATTTCAATTTGCAGCTACCTGTGTACTTACCTGTTCTCCCAGGACCATCTGGAACTTTTCGGGTGTGTGCGGAATAGAAATGGTTGTAATAATAATCCGACAGCCGTACAATTTCGGCATACCTATACATATTCTAATTCTAGCATTGTGATTTTATTCATTTCAATTTGCAGCTACCTGTGTACATATCCGTTTTCCCAGGACCATCTGGAGCTTTTTTTTCCGGTTGTGTGCTGTGTGCGCAATTGTAATGGCTGTAACAACAACCCAACAGGTACACAGTTCAAACACACCTGCTTGTCAACAATCAACTAGGACCGGGTGATAACAGCAACGTAACAACACAAGAACCTACAGCGTACCCTACATTAAGCATGTACTATCCTCCGGAAAAGGATTTACCATACAATCATAATGACAGTGACATTCTTTTAAGAAATTAAAATTTCTACTCTGTTCATCATCCTTCCCATTATAGACTAAATATTTATTATCTACTACAAAATCAACATCAATTTTTCACCTGTCCAATTTGTTTATGTATAATTTCAAATCCTGTTCAAAGTAATTGACAGCATCCATTTAGTTCAAACTGTGTAACTAAATTATTTCAGTTCCATAAAGATTTTTCTGTTTCTGGAGTAACATGTACGACAAGGCATGCACATTTCAAATTGTTTGCGTGCTCTGTACCCATATGTGAAGTATTCAATTGTGTACTTTCAAGCTTCAAATCAACAAAATTAAAAATTCAGTCAGTATTAGGGGAATCAACACAATTAAAAGATATTTTAGACATTGTATCTAGATACCTGTCATATGAATACTTTGGAATAAAAGTAAGTTTAAATTAGATTTATTTTATAGCGTTTGTTATTTTTTGTCTTATAGACACGAGGGGGATCAAAAAAATTTAGAACCTAAAACAGGGGAGATCAACAAATTTTTAGACCCTAAAAAGGGGGGATCAGGAATTTTTTGTGTCCAAGGTGCCAACTTTTCCAACCACCCCCACCAAAGTATTTATGAACACTTCCTTAGGTTTTATTGTGTACAGCAATTTTGGCCGGCAATATGAAAGGTAGCTTCTTACCAAGCGAAAACATGTTGCATGACTGGTGCATGAATTTCTTGCATTTACATGTCACATTTTCTTTCATTAAAAAAATGTGTATTATGGCTAATTAAAAATGTTTTTTAATTCAGATATGTTTAATCAATGTATTATGAAATGTTCGAAATTTGGATTTGTAAGGATTTAAAAAAATGCATGTTTTCACAAATTCTTGATTGTACCTTGATTACAAGCATATTTAAGCCCATTCGCTAATTACTTGCTTTTGTAATTTATAAGTGTAAATTTATGTACTGTTATTTGTTGTTATTTTTGTATTTTGCAAGTAATTCAAATAAATATTATTTACATTAAGAACATTGAAATTACAATCTTTACATTCTTATCTTATTTTCTCATCCAGATACTACTGCCAAACAACCAAATACAAAGGATTGAGCAAGTAAAAGAAGGTGGCAGATGCTGCATTATTTTCTCATCCAGATACTACTGCCAAACAACCAAATACAAAGGGTTGAGCAAATAAAAGAAGGTGGCAGATGCTGCATTATTTTCTCATCCAGATACTACTGCCAAACAACCAAATACAAAGGATTGAGCAAGTAAAAGAAGGTGGCAGATGCTGCATTATTTTCTCATCCAGATACTACTGCCAAACAACCAAGTACAAAGGGTTGAGCAAATAAAAGAAGGTGGCAGATGCTGCATTATTTTCTCATCCAGATACTACTGCCAAACAACCAAATACAAAGGGTTGAGCAAATAAAAGAAGGTGGCAGATGCTGCATTATTTTCTCATCCAGATACTACTGCCAAACAACCAAATACAAAGGATTGAGCAAGTAAAAGAAGGTGGCAGATGCTGCATTATTTTCTCATCCAGATACTACTGCCAAACAACCAAATACAAAGGATTGAGCAAGTAAAAGAAGGTGGCAGATGCTGCATTATTTTCTCATCCAGATACTACTGCCAAACAACCAAATACAAAGGGTTGAGCAAGTAAAAGAAGGTGGCAGATGCTGCATTATTTTCTCATCCAGATACTACTGCCAAACAACCAAATACAAAGGATTGAGCAAGTAAAAGAAGGTGGCAGATGCTGCATTATTTTCTCATCCAGATACTACTGCCAAACAACCAAATACAAAGGATTGAGCAAGTAAAAGAAGGTGGCAGATGCTGCATTATTTTCTCATCCAGATACTACTGCCAAACAACCAAATACAAAGGATTGAGCAAGTAAAAGAAGGTGGCAGATGCTGCATTATTTTCTCATCCAGATACTACTGCCAAACAACCAAATACAAAGGGTTGAGAGCAAATAAAAGAAGGTGGCAGATGCTGCATTATTTTCTCATCCAGATACTACTGCCAAACAACCAAATACAAAGGATTGAGCAAGTAAAAGAAGGTGGCAGATGCTGCATTATTTTCTCATCCAGATACTACTGCCAAACAACCAAATACAAAGGATTGAGCAAGTAAAAGAAGGTGGCAGATGCTGCATTATTTTCTCATCCAGATACTACTGCCAAACAACCAAATACAAAGGATTGAGCAAGTAAAAGAAGGTGGCAGATGCTGCATTATTTTCTCATCCAGATACTACTGCCAAACAACCAAATACAAAGGATTGAGCAAGTAAAAGAAGGTGGCAGATGCTGCATTATTTTCTCATCCAGATACTACTGCCAAACAACCAAATACAAAGGATTGAGCAAGTAAAAGAAGGTGGCAGATGCTGCATTATTTTCTCATCCAGATACTACTGCCAAACAACCAAATACAAAGGATTGAGCAAGTAAAAGAAGGTGGCAGATGCTGCATTATTTTCTCATCCAGATACTACTGCCAAACAACCAAATACAAAGGATTGAGCAAGTAAAAGAAGGTGGCAGATGCTGCATTGTAGGAGAGTGCAAAAATACAAGTTTCACAAGGTATGCTATTATACCATTAAAAACATGCATGACAAACAAACCAAAGCAAAATGGCAACAGTTCGTCAACAAGATTATCAATTTCGATGTGGTTGCTGCCAAAAACACTGTACGTTTGTGACAGACATTTTCAGGAGGCAGCATTCAACAGCACCCAGAAATACCTGTACATGTGTGGAACCCAGAGCAACTATCCACAATTAAGCATGCACGCATATCCCACCATCAGACATCCAATGCCACCACATTCCATTAAAAAGAATGATAACACTGGCATGGCGAGGCTTTAGAGTATCACCGTCCAATTGACATGACCGATGGCATAGGCTTCTCACCTGGTTCATCTGCATCAGTATATTGCAAGACTGTAATACCAAAGAACAGACAATGTCCAAATTTCATAGTTGAAGAGGAAAGTTGATTGATTGATTAAAAATAAGACTTAACTAAGCTATTCTGCGATTACATGTTACAAACATCGTAACAACCATGTACACGTCTTGGGCTCATTAATGTAGAACAGCTCAGCTGGTCGGAGAGTTGACCCACATGTGCAATAAGCAACTTCGGAGAATGTAAACAAAACCAGTATCAGCAATCATATAAATGGTAAAACAATGTTGCTGTATCCTGTGTACATCAACCAAGAATCTGGGCAGCAGCAACTGCTGTTCACCTTACTTAGTGCTACCAAGTGCATGAATTTGTGGCCTGAATGTGCCCAATTTTGACATTGAATGCCTAACTTTATGGCATTAAGTGTCTAATTTTGTGGCAATTAATGTACCTACTTAATAACAATCACACTGAATGCCTAACTTCATGACTTACTTCATACTGAATATTTAATAAAGCTCTTTTGAAATAATTGTGTATTTTATGTATTTTAATATTAAGCTTTTAATGCTGAATGTGTATTATTACCTACTTTGTAATGTACGCATGCGGAATTAGCTCACGCGCACAACCACATTTATGCACAGGAAGAATGCACTTTATTTTCTTTTGACATTGCCACATTTGACAGTTTCCCTGATGAAAAGAGATAGCTATAACTACCTCCTCCAAACAAATTTGTCGTAAGTCAATAAAAATTTGGTGAAAATGAACTAATCCATCTTTACTTTGAATGTACATTGCTCCTTTACTTAATTTAAGTTGAACACTTTTTGGTTTATAACCGTGTACATGTATTTTGTAATGTATATTTTTTAATCCTATAATTGATGCTTTCGTCTTTGTTGAAAGGTGACAAATAAATGACTTTTAATACTAAAAATAATTATGCCTATAACTTTATGACATCGAGTGCATAATTTTGTAGCATTGAATGCCTAACTTTTTAACATTTAACTTTTAGATGCTGAATGTTAACATTTTATTGTCATTTCAAACTGGCTACATTATGATAGACACACAGCTAAAATTCAGTTTCATATGACATTCTGGAATTCATGCATCAGAGTAAAAAAACAAAGAGCACAACATGTGCCATACTTCTCTCTCTTAACATTCTAGTGGGTAACAAACCCGGTGTTGGTATAAGAATACACACAACCAGACTGGGGTTCACACAAACAGAAAATATGTAAAATGATTGGAGAAGACCTGTATACCCATCAAAATACACATTCAGTGTACTTAAAACATGTGAAACAGTGTCCAGAGCAGTAACTGCTGGTACCAAAGACCCACCATCAAGAAGTACCTTGGGAGATGCCGTTATAATTTGAAGTGAGTGACATTTCTTCTGAGAAGTAGCCAAAATTATGCTGACGGAATATTGCAGCGAAGCAGGTGAACTGTTTTCACAAGCCAGTTGCTCTGTGGAAAGGACAGGTAAAGAGCAAAGTATATATATTCATATACTAATGCCAAACAACCAAGTACAAAGAGTATATGGAACTAATAATGAATATCATCCAAGAATTTGAGCAGCAACACTAGCTGCTCAACACATTTAATATACAGATAAACTGTTTCCAGAAGCTGGTTGCCCTCTTCCTTTGGAAAGGACAGCCGAAGAGCAAAGTAAACTGGTCCCAAAAAGTAACTTACCAGGTAAGAAATTCGTCTGTCAAGTTCAAACGACAAATCGTATTATACTGAATAGCATATGAGTGGAAGCGGTGTACATTCTGTGAGTTTGACACCTCATTTGTCATAAACAGATCAAAACTTTTGAAGTTATGCTCATTTGAACAAGCCTACTATCAAATTTGAAAGTTGCAGGTCCGCCCCAATGAATTCACACAATAAACAGACACATGAAAGGATGTTCAGAACTTTTATTCTTTGTCAACTCACAAGAAGCAATAGGAAAGTTAGTCATGCAAAGAAGAAGAGGAGAGCACTGATTACACCTGTATACTGCCAACCATCTCAAGTGGTTTGAGTGCAACTTTCATTCCAGTGGATAGGTTCGGTTAAATAAGCATAACTTCAAAAATACTCATCCGTTTGCAACAAATGAGGTGTCAAAATTCGCGTAAATTAACACTGCTTCCACTCATATCCCATTTAGTGTAACACAATTTGTCGTTTGAATTTGACAGACAAATTTCTTACCTGGTAAGTTTCTTTTTTGGAGCAGTTTACATATATGTTCAGATACTACTGCCAAACAACTAAGTACAAAAGGGGCATGTTCCCATTTAAGATAGTGGATGTAAGCAACTAGCAGAGAAATGTCCAACCTTTTGTACAATGCTTAAAGCCATAGCCAAACCTGGTGCTCAACACAAAGAATAAACAAGTAAATTGCTTCCAGACCCTGGTTGTCCCCTCATGTGGAATGGACAGCTAAAGAGCAAAGTACATTTATTCAGTACAAGGATCTTCCAAGAAAATCTAATCAACCAACAGAATTAGAATTATGCAGTGGCATACCTGGACATTTTGTTGAGGGGTTGAGACTTATCCATTGAGTATGATCATGGACTGTATTATCTTGGCCCAATTTTACTGGGATATATGCATGCGCAATGTGTGACAATTTAATTTCTATTAAATATCCTTTGGAATTTTCATTACATTCAACATTCAGCATTTTAAGTAGTATGCGGCAGTGGGAAAAATATTATTTCGTGAAACAAAAATTTGCCTAAAATATGACACTATTATACCATATTTGATTGGGTGCTTAATGGGGTACTACACCCACATGTAGTCCTTGCCCCTATAATATACATATATCTAATTTGTCACCAATGTGTTATATTTTTTTAGAAAAATGCAAAAATAGGCATAACATTTGCCAGGGGTGTAGTACCCCCTTAAGTCAGTCATTTTCAGGGGCATCTCTTAAAATGATTAATAAACAAAAGTCAAAATTGGAAATTTGAGCACCCTGGGTGCTTAAATCAGTCATTCTCAGGGGCCAGTTATTAGAACACTCAAACAACAGTCAAAATTGGAAAGTCAAATTCATCAAACTCAAGATTAACATGGTAATGTTATAGACATTTGATTTAACAATTTATACTTGTGAAATAAAAATTGGCCGATTCAAGTTTGGAAAAGTTGTCACAAAATGTATTGCAGGCCAATCAATCAATTTACATGTAAAAACATCAGTAATAATATTTTGCTACACTCACAACACATAGCGTCAGCACACTATGGCTTGCAGCAGGTAATTACATTCCCACAGGAGATAACCGATACCCTGTGGCGTAACTTGTCTATACACCACACATCGTCGGTCTCATCACATACAGAGCTGCAAGTTCAATACAAAATTATTTCACATACAATGCAATAAGTTTAATAACATGTTAAACAATGTTACTCGAAAGATTGACATGTAAATTTCACAAAAGTGTCGCTTTCATAAAAAACCCTGTCAAGATAAATTAATTGAGCAATCTTTCAAGTAACATACTAAACGTATAGCTCTGTATGTGAAAACATTGTGTTGCGTCAAATAGATCAGTACGTGAAGCAACCATCTACATATGCATACATTAATGGAACCATAGGATCACACAGAATCATATAATTTTTGTTCCCAAATTTGAGAACTGATATTAAAGCCAATTTGTATGTAAAAAAAGCTATTACATGATTTTCTTTTATACTTACTAGTTTTATGCAGTTTTACCCACAACATGGCAAAACATTATGTAACACTAACAGCTTGTATTAATCAGCTGCTCGTACGTAGTATTACATTTGTGCATCTTGATTTTAACTTCGAAATGCATCACACATACTTCTTTCGCAAGCGTGTAAAAGACTGATTTTTACCTTGTCAATTTATCAATGTTGGTATGCCATTAAAGGACAAACATTTGATCTTTTCTTCCCATTACTGTCATATTGTGAAGTACCAAATAGCCAAGATGGGAGTTCACATGTTAGACAAATATTTCAGCCGATGACCCCATCTTGAAATTGGCCAAACTTATTTTCGCCCAAAAAAGTACAGATTAGTGACAAATCTTGTCCCTCATTTTGTTATCTGCAACATTTAAATTACAAGTTTAAATCAAGATGCATTGTGGGTAATATAGTCAATTGGAAATTGAGTTGTTTACTACCTGTTCAGAAATTGCATAAACAAAAATTGCTGTATGATGACATACTGTATAGTATACTGTTTTACAAACATCCCATGTTCGAATTACAAATAAACCAGACATAATTATGTTAAACATGTAAAATATTAATATTTCATCTGCAAACAAAACTAACAAATGTCAGATGAAGATAAACATGATACTTGCTGATCTACCAAAATATGATAGAAAAATAACAAAAAGACATGATTCCTCAAATTACAAGAAACATTAGCTTGATGTCTGCAGTGTGTCGAACTGGGTACTGCTTAATACTGTTGCCGACTATCAGTACATTGCATGAGTCAACTATACCATTTTTCACCCTGATATGGCATAACAGCAGTGTCTAACTATGCAATAACACTCAAGGTAATGTATGCTTTTTGTGGCTTTCCCTGCCGTATTAAAGGCAATGGTATCAGACGTAACATGGCAAAGAAAGTTTTAAAGATTCATTTCCAGTATTACATTTAATTCCATGTTATAATCTATTCTAGCTGCAGTGACACATCATTAATTTTACTGGACCTTTAGATGCATTTTGGTATTAGCATTTTACTTTGAAAAATCAAAAACAGAGCAGTAGTGCTAGGTTTCATGCACTTCCAGTGAACATTGACTTAATTCTACCCAGGACAATATGCATTAGGTGTCACTGGAGTTAGAACAGGAAAAACAAGTTTTCAAAGTACTGGATAAATAAATCTACAACAAGACATAAAGCTATGCTTATTGTGTAACAGGGAACATGCTTCAAGCAACAAATTATAAAAATAAATACTCTATACAAAAATTCCACAAAGATCATGACATTGCTAATGCCTTATCAACAACAGTCTGTAATGACATAGGCACCCATATGTCTGCTTGATGTACAAAGACGACTCCTCTCTCCAGGTAGACAGCAAGTGGCCCAAAGTTGTACACGGTGCCTTTGCCTTCATATCGGTGTTGTGATGGAACAAACAGGATACCATTGTCTTGGGCCTGTAATGAAGTACACAAAAAAGGAGAAAATGTGGTTAATTTGTCTCTGTTTAGAGACCCTGTGCTAAAATCATAGTCTGTGTACCTGGTGTTAAAAGTATGAAGCTCTTGAAAGCTGAAAGTTCTTAATGATAACATTGACTCAAAGTGGAACTGCTCAGAGGAAATCCTTAAGGCATTATAGTGTTTTGCTGTTGAAACAAATGTAGAGAACAATCTGCCGAACAAAGCTAATAATTTGAGATAAAACTTGCAGCCAAGAACCAAAACTTGCAAAGGATGATCAAAATTGGTGAGAAGAAAAAACAAACAATAAGTACTGGCCTTTATACATGCTTGTTTGTTGCTGTTGTCTTGTAAGTATGTTGCCATTGTCTTAAAAATGGCAGGATGTAAAATACTGAGCACATGCACTGGATAATAGGAATAACTATTTACCTTTTTCTCAACTAAATCTCTGAATGTTGTTGGTACCGATACATGTGGAGCTGCAACTTGTCTTTCTTGTCTCTGTAAGGAAGAGACAAATATATGATTAAATTGAATACCATGGTTGTCATGTCATACCATATCATGCCTTTTGAATTTTTCAAAGCATTTTACATTTATCTGCTGCCAAGGATGGATATATCACATCATGTTTTATATTTTATAAATTTGTGAAGAGATCACTAAAAAAATCACTCTATTTGCAAGCTATTTATTAATCACACCACCAAAGTTATTATTCATGATTAATATTATTTTAAGATGTGCATGTAGGTTTGACAACTGAGTCAAACTCCTTAACAGTTGAACCTATTGGGAGTCCATTCCTCTAATATAACTGTACTGATACAACCCATCAAAGCAGGGCTATGAATACCCTAATTTGCCTTACCCCTTGTGCCCATCTATCTGCCATAGGAGAGCCTCCCTGTTGGATCTCTACATTCTGTAGATATGCCATGCTTTCTCTTGCCCCTGGTTGTGAGTAGGTACCAGTGGTTGACCTGTCCATTATTTGAAGGGCTTGATGAAATTGTGCTGAAGAGTAATACAGGAGAAATGACAGTATCAATGCAAATGAAACATTCAACTGCTTACTTTCATTAATTAGCAGGTAGTAAACCTTGACTGACTTGCTGTCAGTCATATTTGACTGGCTATAAGTTCCGCAACCATTCATTACACCACAAATATAAAGGTATTGAAAGGATATTTTACAGCAAGACTAGATTTTTTTTTGATCTGTTACCAAAACCAAAGACATTCTAAGATTTCGGTATCTCAAGACTGCAAAAATGTAAGTACTTTGTACGGGGGTATGTTTTGGAACTCTAGCTACTAATTGAATACGTAAGTGAAAGAAGGGCCCAACTCCAATTTTTTACAAAAGTAAGTTAGACCCATCATTTTATTGCCAGCAAACTGTTCTTCCTTGTGAGTGAAAGATAAGCCAAAATCAACTCTCTAAATAGTCTTCTACGTACACTTACTCATGGTTTTTATGGATGAAAAGCCCAACTCCATAGAGAGGAATTTTGTTCATCCATGAAATCTGCTTTTCACTACTATAAACTTTCTTGCTAACATATTACATGCTTCTACTTCTGCAATTAATGGATAATTACCAAATTTCTGTAGCTATTTATAACACATCTGCTTACGAAACTGGCGCTTGCGGTATACTTGCAGGCCCAACTCCAGCTTGGGTTAAGACCTGTACCGTTGCCATGGAAACATCATATATAATTTTGAATGTATGTAATACTGTATGTTCATGTGTTAAAGGTCCCCTGAAGATGGCAACATTCTGTCTATATAAAACTTTTCCAAATATGAAGTTTTTTCTTAATATCTCAAAACCGTATGGAGTTGGGCCCTTCTTCCACTCAGGTATTCAATTGAACATTGACTATCCAAATGAACCTTTTATTTGAAAAACAGTGGCTTTTTTTCATATTACCTTTTATCCTCCAAATTGTTTATACTGGTGAGATAAAAACACTAAATTAGAAATCCTCAACAGGCAGAGTGCCAGATCAATACCTACCTTTTACTATTGGTTCATTAATCAATCTTTCTGGCATCAGATTCTTCCAGCCTTTATACCATTTAGTCACCTCCTCATAGTTGGGTCTGTTATTAAGCCATGAACTCAATACTTGTAACCATTTGGGGAAGAAATGCTTCTCAAATAATGATAACATGGCTGTTTTGGGAACAAAATCATCCCACGCCATCACCCAATGGAAAGGCTCTGAAAACAAAAGTAAAAAGATGCAGCATGATCGAAGATGAATGCGAGTGGAAGTGTATCTTAAAGTATCACTTCCCTGGTAAAATAGTGAATGGCAAAAAGCAGGTGCAAGTACCATTTATACTATTTATCAGCTTTCTTTCACATTTTAGTGTGTAGACAGTCTACATCGGCATCTCACTCAAGCTGCCTAGCATCACATGATCTAGGCGTGATCTAGTTATTTTTACGCGGTAATCAGCCAGTCAATGCCAATACAAAAGGACCTTGCCGAGAACTATAGTAAAGTTGCACAACTTTATTCAATTTTCCAACTATAAAAAAGCCAATTTGATTTTGGGAGATCATGTGGCATTGTGAGATGCATGAGCTGGACAGTATTGCTGCCATCCAATGCAGCACACGCAGAACTTACTCATGTGGTAATTAAATTATTTAAACGTTTGCCAACAAACCATTTCCGCTTATTCTGCTGTTATAGTAAGTGATTACTTTTAATCTTTGTAAAGTATACGGTAAAGTCATTCCGAAGCAATGCTCACAAATTGAAGTGCCCATCTTTTTTCCTTGGTGTTGCAGTTAGACTCCAAAGATCTAACTTGTTCATTTCCAACCTATTGTGAGACCAGAGACAAACCATCTTCTTTTTTCCCCCTTCTTTTTTTGGCCTTATAAAATTCAAACTAAACATAGATGATGCAATAGAATACTATTTGGAATTTAAAAATAGTCTTTTAACTTACCTAAATGCTGCTGGTATGGATTAATAACAAACTCCTGCAGACAAACAGCCAATTTAGGTACTATGTTACGAATGACAAATGCCTCCATGGTTCCCTGAGAGAAGACACGTTTCCATGGCATCAAGATGGTTTTAGCTGAGCTGTCACTAGGATGCCAGTTAACAAGAGCATGAGAGAGCTTCTGCCTGATGGGAGTGTAGATAGGCTCTAACTTCTCACCTGATATGGAAAGATTATCACGTATAGATGGTGAATATAGCCATGATGAGAGTAGACTTTATTCCTAATTACGAGCAGGGTACCCCAGACCAGACTGTTTCCCCAGACCAAACCAAACTGGGTGACACAAAATACATGCTCATCCAGCACTGAATCAATTTTTGTGAACACAGACTACTACAGACCATGTAGTAACAGTCATAGTCCCTATGCATTGTATGCTGTGAATTCTCTCATATTCATGAAGGCTAATTGTGCCGTATCTAGCAATCACGCCAGCGTTGCGTGCCTTTGCGCATATGCGGTTGAACTTTGCGTGTCTTCGCGATTACGCGATAGACCGTAAAAATATGCAGTAAGTGCGTAGCAGCTTGCCTGTCGCATTTCAGGGAACAATCGGCCCTCGTTATTGGGTGATGCTGAGACTTTGACTGCTTGTACGAGGTCTGTTATCTTTTTTGTCCACAGTTGTGAAGGTCTTGAAGCCGGTCAAGTCTGGGATTCGGGTTGAAAATGGACACCACCAGGTCGGAGAGCAGTTTGATTGGGTGAGCCCAATTTGGGGTGTCAAAAATAATGACAGGGTTAGGCATTTAGCCATCAGGTTTCTTTTGGTTGGGGTGTGCCCAGCTTGTCTATAATTCCTACATATGTTAACTTAAAGATCAGTAACTACAATGCTACAGATAAACAATATAACTTACATAATTATTGTAAGTGATATAAAACAGTGTTGAATTTGTGTCCTGGAAGAAATACAATTGTGATGCGATGTCTGATGTCAATCAAATTTAAATTCAGTTTACAATTTCTTTCAGAGCTTTATTTTGATGAAAACTCCATCATAATTAGACTTACATTTCCAGCGATATGGCCATTTTAGTGTTCAAAACAATAAAATGCAAAGGAAGTTGAATACTGTTTGTTCGGCTTATATAAGGTGAAAATGAATTCCCAACTCACGCTCCCGTAAATTCACATATGCGTGCGTCAGTCATTCATTACGCAATGCACAACCAGCTTAAGCACTGCGCCCAACTGCATACACGCCATTCTATATTAATACAACGTGTTATGAGTCTTATTTTTTTCCGCCTTAATATATAAATCGAACAAACTTCAATAACTACATCTCAAAATCAATATTCCTGAAATCCAACTCAGTTTGCTTGATCACATCAGATGAGATATTGTTCCATTTCACTCACCATTTTAAGTATCACAGACACTTACCCATGAGAGGAAGCCATGGATGAAGCCAAGAATGAACAGGTACCACATCAGTCAGGGGGTTCCACTCCTCTACTGCAGCCTGTAACTTGGGAAATACTAGTTGGTCCAAGATATTTTGAAGCACCCACTTGGGCAGTTGTGGCAACCAGTTCTCTAGAAGTTCTGAAATGAGAGTGATGAAAAAACAACATTGCATAATAAGATATTTACATACACCCTTATTTTCACTTCTACTGTACTTGACGGCTTTCCTATGCCTGTTCTTTGCTTAACCTGACATCAACAAACCACCCCTGTACACATGAGAATGCGCTCTGTAGGATCTGGTTAGCATACACGCAGAGTTTTTTTGCAGACCTGCCAACCTTTAAGATCACAAAAACTGAAACCCCATAAGTCATATTTTTCATTCAAAAAACATATTTTCCAAAAATATCAAGGGTTGACGAGCTTACGTATGATATGGTCATTTTCACGGTAAAGGGTGTAACTTTGGATTTTTAACATTTTAATCCGTAGTGTTCTAATAAAGCCACAGAATTCCATAATTTTTGGCCACATAAGTCATCTAGTCAGCAGCTACCTTGGGTAGCATAATCAGCTTTGGGAGTTACTGCGTTCAGTTTTAGCAGGCTTAAATGTACTTAATATTGCCATTTTGAAAAACTATAAAAAACAGTAACATTTTTGTAAAACCCTGTGTTTTCTTCAGTCAGTTCATGGATAATTTTTCGTATCCTGAAAGTACGGTCGTATGTTCAGTAAACACTGCCACATTAGATTTAATTGTGAACAGCCCTGTATTTTTAAAACCGGACTTGATATTTGTCGTTTCGAGGCTTCATTTTCCGTTAACAATTGTTAACAAACTTTGTGGGTGTAGCTTTGGTTCATAATTCTTGGTTATTTCTTCACTTCTTCTTGATTCATAACAGTTGTTATCTTAACTTGAAATGGGTAACAAAAATTAGTCGATTTGCAAGCTTTTAAAATTTTTATAAAATCTTGACTTCAAATAGCCGTTTTTCCGTTAACTTTTTTGAAGCCTCCGAAACAAACTGCTCAGCAAGCTTGTGCAAATATAAATAAAAGAGCTCATCCAATCTATTTATCAAAATGTAGCAAAGTAGATCCTCAAGTCACATGTTTTTAAATCGTGGAGATATATATCACCGTTTGAAAATGGGACCCAATACAAACTTTCCGTTAACAATTGAAGCCTCCGAAACAAAGCGAAGCCTCCGAAACAACAATAAGATTAATTATCATCTATGCATATCTAAATTAGTGTGTTTCATACTGATATCTGCATTGTAATTATTACTTGATATGTGCAGAATGTCATAAATTTAAAAAAAATTTGACATTATGGTTAATGTTTGAAAAATATACTGATACCCAAAAAAGCCTGTTTCGGAGGCTTCACATGCAAAAAACACCATACTTAACAAATGGGTGAAACAATTAACATGTGATAAATCTACAATATCTGCCGCATAGAATCATTGATTCAATACACACAAGAAAATAACAGCTTGATGATCCCAACACTGTTGTTTTCAAAAAAACTACTTCTGCAATGTTTAACAATTGTTAACATGAAGCCTCCGAAACAAAAAAAATGACTTGCTGTGATAATTTAATTTTTGTCACAACTGAAATTCAATACTTAGAAGCAAAGCATGAAAATTGGTAATTGTGATATTTTTTACCTATTTTTTTATGTCAACTTGTAGTAGTTAGCAAAATATTTTACTTTTATGTTCACCTGTGTTGTTAACTGAAGCCTCCGAAACACAAATCGCTTGAATTGCCAATTCTAAAAATAACTCCAATTTCTGTGAAACTTGGCTGGGAGGTTCCTTTCATCAAGTAGTATTTGTACATGAAGTTAGACATTCAAATTATTTTAGGAACCCAATTAAAACTTAAAAAATATGTTTAAGGTTTGGAAATTTCCATTGTAAATGACACTTGATGTTAAAAATTTTCAAAACTGCAATTACAAACATAGCAAAACATGGTATAAAATTTAACTTATATCTGTTGACTTACTTTGGAATGGGATTTTACATGTATTCCAGCTTTCATGTCATAATTTTCTGAGGTTATGAAAAATACATTTTTTCTTAGATTTTAACCAAAATGTTATGGAAATGTCAAATTTTTTATTAGAAATCAAAAGGTTTAAGCCTTGAAACATTATTTTACTGGAATTTAAGTTGCTTCTATGCATGATTTCAGTAAACAGAAACATATTTAAGTGGTTTGAAATTTTGACCCTAAAAATCAAAAGTTACACCCTTTACTGTGAAAATGACCATATGCGATCCACTGTAAGTGTGAGCGATGCTGAAAATCCATACTACCACATTGCACATTGTGCTTGATTTTCTCCTTTCCGGGACGACTGTATGAATTTTCATTCCACCGAATACTCTGGTTTGCTTCTTTTGATCTCTTGTGGAACTTTGAGTTGACAAAGTCAAAGCCATAAAAAATACACGCTCAAACTGATGGAAACTATCGTCTTCGCTGGCATTCCCTGCTCAATGCATATATCAATGGTGGCCATGATGATTCTCGCAGGGTACCCAGCGCTTTTGTATACAACGTTCTGATAGGTTAATATATCTTTGTTACATTTTTTTGGTCAATGGTAACAACCGTATTGTTTTTAAAAAAAACATACGCCCATATTTTTAATGAATTCCCGTATAAAATGCGGGAAAAACATACTAGTTGGCAGGTCTGTATATGATTCAACACTGCTACGAGCAAAATATGCACCTACGTCACTACCAGTATCGAGGTGAAACAAAGTTAAGTTCTATCATTTTGGAATTTCCTCAAAAACTAAGGCACTACTGTCTGTTCAATTAGCTTAGATTATTGTTACTGCTTGATCAATTAGCTTAGATAATTGTTTTTCGGGGTTCACTTTTTGCCGGCAAGGGTGGCAAAAACCTGCAAAAAAACTGTTTTTGCCAGTTTTTGCCCGGTTTAAACTGGCAAAAATGTCAAAAACTGGCAAAAACTCACTTTTATAGTCACTCAAATATTATAAAGTAACATAGAAAGCTCATAAACAGTAACACAAAACTTTTAATGAATCATTTAACATATTTTTTGTCTCATCAAGTCCTTAAAATGAAAAAGTTTTGATTTGATATATGCCACATATTGGCTAAATGCACTTGAGCGATGAAAACCCATGCCTTTAATTTCTTCATATGTTATGATATAATTACAAAATCTGGCCTTGTTACACTCAGGCAATTATTTTTGAAACTTGATAATTTGTTTTGAGATGAAAAAACTGAACTATAAATCACTTTTTTCAATTGTGGTCAAAATCATCAAAGAAAAGTGGTAGCACAGCCTTAGACCCAAAGTGATTTATACTTTCCAAATTCCAAAGTTCAGTTTGAAACCCAATTTTTTTCCAATTTTGCCTCATTTTAGGCAATTACTTTGGTCCACCAAAAGGGTTCATGACCTTTTTACAAATCGAGTGACGGTCCAATTATCAATTTAGGGCATAGACCCTATTGAAGCCAAGAGGCCTCCACAGGGCAATTGTTGTCATTTCAATTGTCATACCGTTCCGGTCATTGGATAAGTTCGATATAGGGGATGATGGTCCGCCAGTTTTTGTTGCACGAAATTAGGTGAAGCATTAGCTTGAAATTTCAGATAAAATTACTTCACAAGAATTGTTTTCTGTAGGCCTAACCTAAGTCATTGTTTAAATAATATTTTCTTGTACAATAGTTTGTATTCAGCAAGCAAAACGAAATAACAAATTGAAAATAAATGTGTAGTTTTATAATAGGTCTAGGCCCCACACCTTCTCAGACCCATCCACACTTGAACAAACAAACAAACAAAAATATATAAATAAATAAATAAATAAATAAATAAATAAATAAATAAATAAATAAATAAATAAATAAATAAATAAATAAACAAATAAACAAACAAACAAACAAAACAAACAAACAAACAAACAAACAAACAAACAAACAAACAAACAAACAAACAAACAAACAAACAAACAAACAAACAAACAAACAAATATGCAAGGAATGTATTTATATAAGCTGCACCTATGTGTTCTGTTGCTGGACAATACTTCCTGAATGGGATGGTCAAATAAATACTAGACCCCACACCTTCTCAGACCCATCCACACAATCAATAAATAAACAAGCAAACAAACATACAAACAAAAATCAATCAATCAATCAATCAATCAATCAATCAATAAATAAATATGCAAGGAATGTATTTATATATGCTGGACCTATGTGTTCTTCATGTTCACAATTTTATAATTAAGTAATGTTTCAAGGTAATTTTGCCGGACAATACTTCCTGATGCAGATGGTCGAATAAATACTATCTCAGCGCATCTAATTATTATGACGTCCGTCCCCATTGCACTAAATGGATTGATTCAAAAAAGTTTATGATACTCAACATTCTACAGCTTTTTATAAAAATTCAAAAGAATTGGGGTTTCAAATGGAACTATGGAAGACATGCCCTTAATCTCCCACACAGAGCATATGGATTTCAAATAGAGCCACCCAATCAGGTAACCCCATTTGAAATTCACACTCCCTGTGTGTAAGATTAAGGCCATGTCTTCAATAGGGGGTATATGAATTTCAACTGGAATAGCAGTATAGCCCAATTGATCTCTCACCTATGATTACATCACTCTCCTTGACATTCCAGTTGCTGATAGTCCTCCTGATATTAGGCATCCATACTTCCCATACCAACCTCTCATACATGGTGATGGATGTACCATCAGGTAATGCTATACGACTGTCACTGTTATCAAGGATATCTTTCCATTTCTGAAACAGCTCAATGTGCTCTCTGTTGTCCTTGATTGGGTTCCAAATAGCAAGCATTTGCTTGATCTGGAAAATAATGTCAAATTGATGTTTAAACATACACATTTGGCATTTTCATATCAATCATAGTATTCTTGGGACTGTCTAGTCTACACAGGGCTAGGACACAATGCGAGTCTTGTAATATTTAAGAACAGCTGTAATGCATGAATACTCATCATACGAACATAAAATGGAAGTACGTCTTTTAGTGTTGCATCACAAGATAGAGTAGGTCATATTGGGACACCACTGCTTTTCTTTTTTATGTCAAAGCTAATCAAGGCATTAGCAGAACTTATCTATTACTAGGTGCTGACATGTTGATCCAAAGCTCTGGATGTACTGACAAGATACAATACATGTTTAGGAAGAATTTTTATGCATTCACCCCTGGCATTTCCCACACAGTGCAGCAACACATTGTTCTTCACAATGCAGCCACAGATGTTCCACATTGTTATACAATCATACCGATCTGATTTCCAATCTTGATTTCCCCATTGTTATAAAATTGTTAGTTTCTGCTTGACTTACATGTGGAAAAACTGCAATAACTGCAAGCTGGGACAGCTCAAATGCTCTGTATTCTTCTGCATACTCTCCTTGTAGTAACTCATATACCTGGACACATTCATCCAATGTCATGGGATCATCGCTACTTGGTTTACTTCTCTCCTCGCAACTATATAAGACAGATATGATGATGGTTTAATGAACTGCATCAAGAAAGTTAATGCTTGATTCTTTTTGTAAGTTAGGTTTGGTTTGCATGTCATAGACAACTTAAAATACCACTGCATTACCAGCAAGCATGAAAAATGTGTAAAATACTTCTTATCAAAAATACCTATACCAGTCAGCAGAATAAATAAAGTAGCAGTTCCTTATACCCAAAGTGAGGGGCGATTTAAAAAATAATGGTGACCAGAATGACAATGATGTTATGTTTAATTTGAGATATCTGCGATGGCAAATAATGCAGAAAAAAGTTATGAAACTATAAAAACCAAGAGGATAAAGATTCATAAATTGCACAATACTGCATGGTTTATGCACATGACAATAACCATATTCAACATGACCAGTCATGGTGAGTGCCACAGACAAAATTTGGGGACTTGCTATGGAACTTTTAATATGCACGATGTGTACAGGGTTGCAACTTGATATAAAAGCAATTTATTTCCTATACAAATATGTGGCCACTTATAGATCTGGCCAAGAGCTAACAAAATCTCTACAACTGTCAACTACTAATACCATACCTATCCACCAGATCCATGACTTTCTGTAGCCTGGATATGACTCTCTCCTCTTGCTGTAAGATGCCACTCAATTTATCCCTTTCATGCTGTAGGTTCACAACCATATCTTCCTCATACTGTAGTCTAAATGAAATCAAATACACAAAAACAAAATTATATTTGGATATCTGAAAAAGTGTTTAGCAATTTGAAATGTATGTGTTAGCTAACTGCTGTCATGATATTTGTAGCCTAATACTGATTTTGCACGGAAATAATTAATTGGTTCATTAGATTGGCAAATGAAGGGATTTTCCCCAAGTTCAATTTAAAACTGGACTAAAATCGCTGATTTATATCGGCCCCCAGCTGATCGGTGCATCCCTAATCTTAATGATCTCGTAAACTATATATAAGGAGAACAGCACTGGCTAGAGGAAGTTTAAATATATTCCCATAACCCAATGGGGTTTCTGGCCTTGGTATGTCTGCCTTTTCATGCTTTTGTACACATGTGGCACAGTTGACCATACCTTGCATTGGGATTGTGTGCAAATATCTGGTGTTTTCATACTTCTATTTAACATTCAAAACATTGAGACTTTAGAATAAAATTAATGCAGTGGGACAATATGAATGTTTTCTATAAGAAAATCAAATTTAAATTTTTAAGTCTCGACTATTAGCTTGTTGGCTAATTTTAAAATTACCATTTTGTGTGTGTGGTAATGGGGACTTTGCCTTTCAAATTAGGTTATATTGATCAAATGTCCCAATCATTATCATAGTAATAGTACATTGTGGGAATGTGTTTAAGCCTCCTCTGAGCACTAGCTGACTGTTCCTGAAAAATACAGTATGGTATGCATTTATATACAAAGAAAAAAAACTTGTGCAAAGCGTAAAACTATTATATATAAACAGGTTTTATATCCTCATCAATATGGTACTTCTGGTATCCAGATCAATCATAGCACTTTTTGGAACTATCTATCCTTTTTTATTAATAAGGCTGGTGCCTTATTAATAAAAAATACTCACTGTCTATCATGCTGAATAATTCTTTGTTCCGACATTTCCACCAGAATCTGCAGATTATGTTCCAACTCTCGCATCTCAAATGCTTTCTTAGCACCTTCAAGAGACACATCCTCCTCTTCGTCTGGCCTATCATGCTGCTGACCGATAGCTCCGTAACCAGCCAACACTTTCTTCTCCGGCCCTGTCATGTCTATAACTTTCACTTTGCTGGCTTTGGAGTCTTTTCGTTTCTCGCCGACACCCGATTTCTTGAGTTCTTCCACTGTTTTATAGTTGTATTTCAGTTTCTGTTTCTTACCCTGCAAGTACAAGAACATAGCAGATATTAAAGGATAGTCCTACAATATTGGATTCATTGGCCCCTGCACAATTAAGAAATGGGCACTTAATAATTATTTACAGTTTTGAATTTCAAACTGAATATTTTCCACACAAAATATTGTTTAATTTCAGTATACTGATACTACAGAACAAGAGTTACACTCCTTGCACAGTAAAGTGTTAAGGTAAGTTTGCTATGATCCAAAATCCAACCAAAATTTTTGGAAATAATTTTAGGTTTAAAATGCAGTGAAAATTAAAACGATGCTTTAACAGATGCAAGCTAGGAAACTCCACATGGGGTGCTTATTATAGGAGTAGTCCTAATTAAGTCAGATACTATTGTGATGTACCCTGTATAATCCTCTTGCATGAGTATAAGGTACATTCCCCTATTTCATGATAGAGGATTATACAGGGTACATCACACAATCCAAGTTCCTTCTTTCAATTTCTTTTATAGAGCCTTCTGTGTCAGTTTTGTCTGAATATTTAAGCGCAAACACCACTAGGTCATGCTCCCCTTACACCTGCCTTAATAACAGATAGCTTACCTCAGGACCTTTCTTCCATTGTGCTAATTCTTTCTGAAATTCTTGCTCCTCTTCCACGTCCGAGTCAACACTCTCCGGTATGATGGGGATCCGGCTAGGCCTATCCCGGGCGTAAGCTCCGACAGCTGCCTTGCCCTTATGTTTGGTGGCCTCTACTGGTCGCACAATACCTTGGTTGGCTTTACCAAGACCTTTGCCTGGTATGTAACCCATCTGAAATATTGATGTCAAAAAGGGATTTTATACACATATGTTAGGGCTGCTAAGAATACGCAATTGCGTTATTTGCGCCGCAATTTGCGTATTTTGGCTCCAATTGCGTTTTTTGACATTTTGAAAAAATCTATTAAAAAAAAAATTTTTTTTGTTTTTTTTGCGATTTTTAATTTTTTTTTCGCGCATTTGGAGAGTCCCTGGACCTAACATCAAGTGCTACCATCATTAAAAAAAAAAAAAAATTGGAAAAAGATACAAAAAAATTACAAGTTTGTATCCAAATGGGACCAATTTGTAACTTGTGTTCGCTTCAAAATCTATCTAAGATATAGACTTGTGTACAAGACCAATGCATTTTTATATCTTCAATAGACTATCACTATGCAGTGAACACAAGTTACAAATCGGTCCCATTTGGATACAAACTTGTAATTTTTTTGTATCTTTTTTCCAATTTTTTTTTAATCAAACACAAATGATTGCAGTACCTCACTCTAGGTCAAGGGACTCTCTAAATCCGAAAAAAAAAATTTTTTAAATGCAATTTTTTATTTTTTTATTTTCTTTATTTTTTTATTTTTTTTATTTTTTTCAAATTTTTTTCAATGATGGTAGCACTTGATGTTAGGCCCAGGGACTCTCCAAATCCGCGAAAAAAACCCAACTAAAATCGCAACAAAAAAAGCAGTAAGCCTTTGACGAGCGCATATTTTATGCTCTGATTGGCTGCTGAGGCAATCTGCTGCTGCAGAGTGGAAATTTATGAATGAACTGTGCGCCGGATGCGTTGTTAGTTCTGAATTTGCAACATCACGGTAGTTGCGCTCGTCGAAGGTTTACTGCAAAATATTATAAATTGTAATTTTGGATGCATTATGACTTTGCCTGGAATTGGTTTCATTCCTGAAATTAATTCCTGCAAAATCTATCATAATATATGTGACATGATCAAGACAAATGAGTTTAATTTAACTGATACGTGATACATTGTTATGTTTTACTGTTTTTAGTTTTTTAGAGAATCACTCATAACCAGTAGTCCTCAATTAATGGGGTTATAAAAATGAATTATAAACAAAATCAATATTGAAAACTGCGGACATTTGACTCATTCCTCTGTATCATTTCCGAGTCACTTATGTAATAAGGTGACTAGCAAATATTACCTGAAGCAAAAGCTTTTGCCCAATGCCTTTGGTATGCTTCTCCCAAGAACCCAGATTCTTGTCAGCCTTCATAAGTTTGGCATGTTTTATCTCTGCATTTGTCAACCTCTTTGATGTTCCAGATGATGTTGATGGTGTTTGCTCAGCAGGTGGTGCAGGTGTTGGGATGAACGATGCCCGTGCTCCAAACTCCATTGGAAACTGGGTTCGCATGAACTCCTCGTCATCCATTTCCTGGAACGGAGGAAAACAAAACAAAAAACAAGACGGGCATTGTTATGAATTTTCTTCATGCAGTGCTAAAATTATTGTTAACACAAATTATTTTAGGTTGTTTGCCTGATTTTTTTAATTGACATTGATATTCTTCAGAAGAACCTTATTAGGAACATTTGGATATAAAAATTCTTTGTGTTAGGGCTCTTGCTGAAATTTGAGGATGGACATACATAGCCATGAATTACCCCACTTAACATAAAGTAAAAATAAACAAATCATTGGATTTATTGGTAACCCTATAACATCAGGGCAATATAATGTTCTTTATAATAGCGCATTACCATCAAGTCTGCAGTTTACACAAAGTCGCTGATTGGTCCAAATCATTCCTTAAACCATTCAAGTATGTGCAGTTCAAGATCAATGCAAGTGCTATCAACCTACATGTATATTGACATAAACCATCACAGCCATGATTGGCTCCCCTAATTTTTGTACAAGTAATCTGGGACATTTAGCAGCAAGTTCCTTGTACAGAATTTGAATTTTTCAAACTTGTCACTGTCTCACACACCGAAGTAGAGTGCTTTACCAATTGAGCTACATGTAACTGGACTGCTAATGAAAGTGTGGTCATAAAACATCCAGGTTGATATGTGGCAAAAGCTTGCATGCATTTTTCAAGTGCTCAAAATCACTCAAAAATCATGCTCTGAACAAAAGAATCTTAAACCAGGGATGAAAGTCCAGTTTTGACAATAAGCCTGAAAAACAGCATCTGGACTACAGAAAAGCCTGAAAACTTATAGTACAGTTGCTCTACGAAAAAGGAATAAAAATCAAAACCACAAATCCCTCCAATTATCCCCTGCTGATCCCCTATTTAGAGCTATCAACATGGTGTGAAAAGTGTGCCAACAGGTTCCATAATGCCATTATTACATAACAATTTTCTATCTATTGGTTTGTCCACTGTGGTTTATCATTGGGGTGGGCTTCGCCAGCTGGTAGTAAAATTGGCCAAAGGGGGTAATTATATAATTACTAGTAATTGGGCCTATATTTATGTCCTTTTTCATATCTAGAGCAACTGGACTATAGACGAATCCAAGTAGCCAAGTCATGGTCAGGATTTGGTCGGACATCTTTGGGTAGCCGGTAGCACCAACCCGGTGCTTTGAGCGTCCAATTGTGCAAATAAAAGCCGCCTAACACCTAGAGAAGATGCAAGGACGAGAAGTACACCAAAGCATAGATACCGCATGTAATTAATCCGATTATTATGAAAGGTGTAAAGCGGGTGATGGAATGCAGTTTAAAATTTCCGCCAAGGCCGAATCATTTCACATTTTGAGTGCATTGTAGCCGACGGTTACCCAACTAAAGGCTGCTAGTCAGGTGTAGGAATGCGTGAATTTAGATTCGTCTATACATATCTAGAGCAACTGGACTATACATCCCTGTTAAACACAGGAAGGTGCCAAGATTCCAGGCACACTGATGCCACACGGTTTGCTCCATAAAAGCTGAACTTTCTAAATACTGTGCCCAAAAAGAGTGGAGCGCCAACAGCCAGGGACCAGGGCAAAGCCCCTGGTGGACGTCTAAGGGGCAGAGCCCATAGACGCTCACACATTTTAGCTTTTCTGGGCTCTTTTCACTACTAATTATCTTAGAAAAAGTTAGAAAAACATTCATGATAGTGGTACATGGTTTATTCATTAGTTTTCCTCACCTCCTCTTCTCCTTCAGCAGCTTCCTCTTTTGCAGTCTTCTTGAATCCATGACTCACAAAGGTCATCTCATGATGGGGGTCAAACTTGCCGCCACGCCCACTTGATCCAAATCCTCTCCTCTCCTCACCTTCTTCATCACTATCTGCCCATATACCTGCAGTTGAAAGTTTGAAACATTGTCAAACTGTGCAGATAATGCACAAATATGTAAATCAAAAATCCTCAGCCAACCAACCAGTTGTTATGAAAAAAATAAAAAAACTTTATGAAAAGAAACTTCGGAACACCAGAATACTGGTCAGTATAGCAACAAAAAACAAGACTTTTTCCTCCACTCAATTAACTTTTTCAATATTTTCAACAAAGAAGAAATACAATTAAATTTATATAGACAATTTAATATATTCAAATACCTATTCATATGTTGTAGAATTTTTACTATTTTCTTTAAGATACACACCTACAAAATAATGCACAACACACCTCATATCGGTTTACACTGCTACCACCATCAATTCATAACAAACAGCAATAGTGTGTATTATCCACAATAAACTTAAGGATACATAGAATTATTTGTTGGCTCTTGTCCAGAGGATTTTAATTAATTTTTGCAATTGTGAAATTGGCATGCTACATGTATTAATTATAATAAATTGCAATCTTTTTTCGATGCAATCAGCCAAATTAATATCATCATGATTGATGGAGCTTTAAAATCAAAATTGATTCTTGAAAATTGAAAAATGTACACAATATAGACCAACTCCAGAAAACAATGCAGATGAAGGTGAGACAAGGCTCGATTTACATGCACAGATGCATGTAACATTGGTTCTGTGCATGTAAAATTTTGCCTGTGCATGCAAAATTGTGTGATATTCAGCCCATATTCAAGGAAAACTGCAGTGGTGCATATAACTTTTTTTTTTCTAAATAGACCTTTGAAGCGAGAACCCAAAAAATTACTTACCGGTATATGCAGCAAATTTTCTTTACTAAAAATTCTTCAAAAGAACCTTAAATCATGAACATTGTCACCATCTATCATTTGTATTAATCTGTGCTTGAGATTACATCAAATATTTTGTGTTTCATACAGGGTCTTAAAGGCGGGATTTGAAGGTTTGGGTGAGTAAATTCAAAAAACTGGGTGTGTAAATTTAACATTTGTGTACAAAGTATAGGCCATGTGGGCAAAAATTACAAAAACACTCCCTACACGGCTGGCTGCCTTAAAGCCCTGTTTCATAGCTAATCTTCCTACCATATGTAGCCTGGTGTTTGGTCTGCCTTCTTCTATTTGTATTGAATGGAAATTGTAAGTCTGCATCAGTCACTTCAAACTTTTCCATCCCATCTTCAACATCAGAATCTGCCATCTTCACTACTGTGCTGGAGATTTAAAAAACAAATTAATGAAAATCAGTTGAAAGTAGAATGAATATTTTAAAGAGATCTCTAAATAATAAGATAGTGACTTACTTATTTCATCACCACATCCGTGGGACTTTATCAGAATTGTGACAGGAGAGGTAAAGCTAATCATGTGACTCATAGGAAAACCTGGAGTCATGTGACTTGATGACCGGTTTGTAGTTGAAATTTTAAGATTATAACAAGGACTCCTCTGCAATTTGTTCGCCAATGTACATTGTGTACATGTAGCAATTAATATAGTTGAAAGGGTTCCAGACTTCCAGTAGTTTAAAAATTCAACTTGAAGTAAAAAAATATGATGGAATGTATGAAATCTAAACATGGTACTACAACATGTAATACCCGCATGCCTATCAGCTTTTCTATGTGGTTCATGTCATGAATTGGTCATCTCTTAGATTATAAAACTAGATGCATATTAATTAATTCATGTTTTTCATGACATTCATTGGATGGCTGATGCGGTGCGGAAGAAGTATTCATTACAGCCTACAGGGACTGTCTTCTGAGGAGAGCGAGAGTAATCGCTCTCAACTGTTCTCCTTATATAGGAGTGATTTTAGCTCTCTTTAGTTGACCATTCTCTCCTAATTACATTCTACAATGTATTGTAAATGCTCTAAACAATACTTTGCTCTAAACAGCTCTCCTTGGAGGCTCCAGACGAGCTATATAATGCTCTGCTGCAAATTCCAAAAGACAGGGGATTTTCAGACACGGAAACTGACTACAAATTCGTCCGAAGGTAACCAAAGGGTTGGGGATCGCATTTTTAACTACATGTATTGATCACTAAATGTTTCGGAATTCAAGCCAACTAAAAAGTAGACCATTTGGGGACTGTAATTGGTGTACAAATGTACATGTCACATTTTGAATAGTGAGTGAGAAGTGAGTAGTGAGTGACCAATATTGGGTTCAATTTACACAGGTGGACACATGCACCAGTACATGTAGACTTTTGCTTGCATCTGCATGTAAATACTGTACCGGTACTTAATGTTGCTCCTGAAAATCGGGCAAAGTGAGCATAAAGAATAAATAAAGTTTGTTGAAATTTTACCAATGTGTGAATAAGGCCTGTTATCAACAGGGCTGTTTCACGTAATATCCGTGTAATATCACCTGGAAGAGCTTCGAGGACCCGTGGCGTTTTCACGGGGTTTTTTTGCAAGATAGCACTTGGCTGCAGTGGCTAATGGAACAGGGCTTACTCAAGAGCCAAGAGGAGATGAAATGTGGCCATGGGTCCAAGATCGGATCTGGCGGAATTACATGTGGGGCTCCATGCAGACTTGCAACAAGAGATACAAGAATCGACGGCATTTGTTGGAGGTGCACCGACAACAGGAAACATGAGACCACAGTTAGAAAGGGGTCATTCTTCTATAAGATGCACCATGCAATTCCTGACATGATTTCTTTTATTAAGAATTTCCTAAATGGCCATCTACTTGTTACATGTGCACAATTTACAGCAACTCATTACAGCACAACGTATATCAGAGATGTAATGATTCAGTGGGTCTGGGAAGATGTCATCCAAGGTAAGAAGAAATTCACCGGTATAGTTGAAATAGACGAGAGTCTGTTTGGCCGAAAAGTGAAATATCATAAAGGAAACTCAAGAGCACAGGAGAAAGTGTGGGTAGTCGGTTTGGTTGAAAGGAGCAGTGGACATTGCATAATGTATCCTGTTGAAGACAGAAGCAGAGCGACGTTGATGACCCGGGGGGGCCACTGGTCATTGACAAGAGGGTATCATGCGTGGCCAAAAATCACGTAAAAGGGTCTTTTTTCACGATCAGGCACTGTACGTGCGTATCGTGAATAGGGTGTCAAAAACATGGAAATTAGAGAAAAAGGGTATCTTTTTCACAACAGATTTACGTATTTAGGGTCCGTCCAGACACCAGTCCTTCATAAGTTTCATGTCCTTCATGTTTATCCCTAGACTTGACTGTGTAGTTCTCTGTTTAGTCCATAAAGATTGCCGACTTAGCCCAGCTGGCCTGTTAATATTTTTCCATTAACCCATTCAATGCTACATGCACAACCCTACAACATTCAATGGTGATGTACACATGCAGTACATTGTACATGCACAGCACGTGTATATACTCTGATTTTAAGAGTTTCAATTCTCCTTTATAAAGTCCAAAGTTTCTCATTTCATTTTAAAATATTTTTACTATTATTTGAATTTTCTATCTTGTATTATGGATAAAAATAAAGATTTTCAAGCTAATTTTCATGTATACAATTATTTAACCACAAATATCTACGGTAGAGGATTGATTGAGTTGACCTGTGACCTATCCACAAAATAAATAAATAAAAACATGCATGTTATTATCGTCAAAAGCATCATATTTTTGTTAGAATTTTGTCACAATAAGTGATCTTGATTTTATTTAAAAAACAAATTTTAAACTTTTGAATAAATTGTGAAAACATCAAATCAATATTAAAAGGTAAGATGGATATGGTGCAGAATTAAAATACGGGTTTGGATTGGTATCAAATTCTGCAGTCATACACGAATCCTGCATCCTGAACTGATTGAGCACCATGCATCTCAGTCGCTATTTACCGACTTATTTTCATCCTAATACTTTATTCAACTTATGAAATAATACCACTATTATTCATCCGATTCCTTCCAGAAGTAGGCCTTAATTGTTGTCATTTTAAGCTTTTAAAATAAATTATTAATATTATGCACTTTTCATCTTTTTCGCAATAAGGCCTAGGTCATAAAAAAAAAATCTGACCACTATTTTATGATTTTTGTCTCACTTTGAAACATGATTTGTAGGTCTATAATAATATTTGGAGGATGGAGAATAAATTGTCGAAACTTTAATAGGACCTACAAAAATGATATAATTTCACATTTCTTGCCTTCTTTTTCTCTATTTTCTTTTCTTCGTGTTGTCTTTACTTAGTTAGAGTTTTTTAAATTTTCTTTTCATTTTATTCCCTCTTAGGCTCTCTGATACTATAAATCAGCTTAAAATAATGTAACGTTTATTTTGTAATTTTAAAATAGCTCATATTCTGCCCTGGTAGCAGAGCCATTCTGAGTTAGGCCTACTATTAAAGAAATCATTGAAAATGGAGCTTCAAGTAGTAGGCCTATTACTTGCTTAGGGTGTCGAAAATATATGTTTTACTTGCTAAGGGGTAAAAAAACGCCAATACTTGTTTAGGGTAGTATATTACACTTGTTATACTTATTTAGGGTGTATTTTCAGTCGTTGCACATACTTGTTTAGGGTGCTTTTTGAAACTCCATGGCCACGCATGATACCCCCTTGTCAATGACCAGTGGCCCCCCCGGGGTTGATGAAGATCATCAATCGCCATGTTGAAGTAGGCTCCACCATCTATACTGATGGGTGGGTGGGGTATAATAAGCTCAATTACCGGTACTTAGGATACCGCCACTTCACGGTCATCCATTCAGACAGCTTCAAAAAGAAGTATAGAAATGTACAGACTGGAGAGATAATTGATGTAGATACCAATTACATTGAAGGTTTGTGGATGCACGCCAAAGATCACTTCGTTAGGATCCACGGTACCACAATTAAGAACTTTGAAGCACATTTGTGCGAGATTATGTGGCAACATTTCCACAGGGGATCGCCCGGTGAGGTCTACCATTTGTTTTTTGACTTGCTTAGCGATGTATACAGCGGCGATGGCCTGGCACGCCTAACCGCACCACTCCCGCTATTTGATACCTGGACTATACAGCAGAATCAAGTCGACGTTGAAGTGCATCAGATATATAACGTCCGCCACGCACCTCCTGATGTTGAAGCCGCTGTCCAAACAATCAATCTTGACCATGATTATGCTCGTGTGCCAGTAACGGAAAGCGAAAGCGTCGGTAGCACTCCAGCTAAAAGTTATTCCCGAGACTCCTAGCCCACCCGACGAGCGTGATCTGCCTGGACCAAGTAGGCCTAGGCCTGGAACATCACAACGGTATATGCCCGCGGGATTTGTAGAGTGCACACAGGAGGAAGCAAAGAAGCAAAAGAAGAAAGCAAAGAAAGTGGGCAAAAAAACGAAGAAGCCGTCTCAGTGCACCAAGGAAGCAAAGAAGCGCAAATGGCTGGCAGAAATGGCCGAAATGTCTAGCGACAGTGACTTTGAATAGAGAACAACAGTTATACATGTAGTTACCCACTACAGTTATAGTTACAGTTACAGTTATACATGTAGTTATAAATTACTATTGGAGGATTTCATCGTGTTTGCAAACTTTTTGGATTTAATATTGCAACTTTTCGCAACTTGAATTTTTGAACTTGAACTTGAACATCTCTCTTTGTATTTTGAAACTGGATAAAATAGGCTTAATAGAAATTTGTAATGATATTATTATTTTTAGGACGCTTAAAATGACTCTAAAATATCACTGAAAGCTTGAAAATCTTTAAAAAAATCTGATGATTTTTTTACAAACATAGGCCCTTTTTTGAAGAGGCATATTAGTTTAGACCAAAAATCTTCTTTGTGAGTAGATCTCCCTTCTTTGTAGTTGCCCCCAAAAACAAACCAAGCCCTCTTTTAGCTTAGATTATCCCCAAAAGAAATCCCTTTTCTCACCCTCCGGCGGGTATTAATTATATAGGATTCTCTATATACTAGCTCTCTAATATGCCTCCCTCCCATACCTTTAACACGGTAAAATCGCGTTTGGAGGCATAGAGAGTTAGTATAGTGTCGATATCTTTTGGAAGACGCTATATATACTAGCTCTCTAATATGCCTCCCTCCCATACCTTCAACACGGTAAAATTGCGTCTGGAGGCATATTAGAGAGTTAGTATTATAGACAGGGTTTTCTTTAACGCACAAAACACGCGTATTTACGCGTTCAGGCACTTTGCTGACTCCTTCAAATCCAAAGTCCCAAAGTCCAACGCGTACAAAATCTTGAAAACGTCCGCGGTCACATAGTGCAAGATTCGAATAGAGAAACACCCGATATTGTGCATTTATTTTCGGCTTTTGGCATTTAGGACCTACTCCCGATATGTAGGGCCCATCACATTTTGTCAGCATTAATCCATGCATGTTTTAGTGATTGCGAGTAATGTAAGAGTCAGTTTGAAATCTTGCAAATTGGGTTCGGGTCCTTTTTTCTGTTTAAATGATGCACCAAATGTCTTCAATTAGACTTTAATTTTGCAAAATTTTCCCTCTCAGGGGTGAACATCCTCCTCAGACACCCCATGCGTAGTGGATAAACAAGTGACCATTTTTTGCTTCTGCTTTCGACATTTGCCAATGTAGGCCCTATTTTTAACACAATTTATAAGCCTAATAGGGAAAACGTGACAAAGAAAGGCTTCATAGACCGTCATTTCACAATTTTCCGGTTTTCAACTTATATTTTACACAGTAATAGTGCCAAAATGGTCCACCAAATCGCTTCAATTAGGTCTTCATTTTGCAAAATTTTCCACGTTCTGAGGGGGGAACATCACCTTGCGTAGTTGATAAACAAATGGCCACTTTCACTTCTGCTTTCGACATTTGCCAATAATGTTTAACACAATCTATAGGCCTACCATAATAGGGAAAACTTGCCGTCCGAAGGCTCCATCATGATCATGTCCATGGACTGCTCATTTCAGAAATGTTCTGCTTTTTTAAACTATATTTTACACATTAATAATGCCAAAATGATCCACCAAATTACTTCAATTAAGTCTTCATTTTGCAAAAGTTTCTTACTTCTCAGAGGGCATTTTTAAATAGTATTATTTTCTTTTAAAATTGCCCCCACCTTCTGACTGCTTTAGATCCGCCACTGCTCCAAACAGTGACGTAGATTTCTTTTGACTTGGGGGGGTGAAAAATGTCTTGAAGTATAGTGAATCCAGCACCTTTTGGCGAAAGAATAAGTTTATGGTACAAAAATTTTTGCCACTGTTGAAATATGGTGCAAAAGTGGAATAATTTAAAGTGCTAGTAGCGCAAAAATGTGCACTTTTGAGTTAAAATGACCAAATATGAGGTTAATTTGGTCAGAAACATGGGACTACCGGGCGATATAGGGGAGAAACCCACATACAGGCGTCAACATTGGGGGGATGATTGTATGGACCATCCCCCTGGCAAAATATTGGGGGGGGGGGATATTCCCCCCACCCACCACCACCCCCCGGATCTGCGCCTATGGCTCCAAAAACAAACATATTGTTACAAATGTCTTCAAAAATAATATTATAAAAATACCCCTTGGGCAATGTTTTTGACTCCTTCAGAGGAAAAATTCACAATTGAAAGGGTCAAAAAAATTTGAAAATACCCTTTCAGCAAAATGCTTAAAGAAAACCCTGATTATAGAGTGTCGATATTTGGTCCGGAGCTATATGGCCCATTTCACGGTTAGGCGCCACTTTTTGATTTTCAACATATCTGGCCTGGTGTGTAAAAAATAATGGGGTTACAGAATTTACTGTTGGTGATTTTTCATTGTCTCTGTATGGCCTACCTCCATTAGTTTAAAATCGGCCTTTCTAGTTTTATCTTTCAGGGCATTAGGGGTCAGAAGTGGTCAAAAACCACATTTCACTAGCAACCTGAAACAGACATTTATTTTCCAATGCTGCCACTTTTAACTATGTTGAGCCTACCAGCTGCTTTTGTTGTTTTTATGTAGTGAACAAGTTGCACTATACAGCCATACATGAACAAAGTATAAGTTGTCAGTTAAACTAGCATGAGAACCATTTAAATTTCTGAATTCGGATGTGACATTTTCCGTTCACATCTATGTACCTTATTCAATGTGGAATAGATCGACTAATACTTTAAATTTCTGAATTCGGATGTGACATTTTCCGTTCACATCTATGTACCTTATTCAATGTGGAATAGATCGACTAATACTTTACATGAATGGCAAACTAGTGTGTTTTAGTAAAGTTCAGAGTCTTGTTACTATTTGTTGAACAAATTACACTTGTTGCTCTAAATATGTAGATACAGCGATATTTTGAATTTTTGCCAACAAATTCCGTTCACAATTTTGTCACATCCGATTAATTTTCCAAATAGTATAATTTATTAACAAAATGTGGCAGAATTTTTCTCCTTGATTTTTAAAAATCTCCTGCTATGAGCTATCTAATGACACCATTTAATGAAAACTCCTTCATCAACTTAGCTTGCAGATGTCATTTCAAAGTTTCCGTTCACATGTGTCACATCCATGGTACCTGTCACATCCAAAATAGTTTCTTCAAAGAACTAAGACAGGAATGGGACTAGGATGCCAGTTTGAAGTTATTTCATTACAGGTTTGTGGGGGATCAAAAGGCACAACAAATCTTTAATTCAGTATGCCTTCTTTAATTGTGACAGGAGATTCAAAAAGCTTCAATTTCCGTTCACATGTCACATCCTCATTCCTCAAAATTAGTAGTTTTAGGCCAAAATACTTAAGGGGGTACTACACCCCTGCCTAATTTCGGGCCTATTTTGGCATTTTTCTCAAATATTATAGCGTATTGGTGACAAGTAAGATATGTATATTATAGGGGCAAGGACTACAACTATTGCACTGGAAATTTTATTCCAAACAGACAACGGTTGTGGAGTTACAGTCAAAAATGAGGGAAAACCAATATTTGATCAATAAATCAATAATTACTTGCTCTGAGTTGCTGAATTTTCAGTACAGTAGTTGTAGTCCTTGCCCCTATACATATCTGACTTGTCACCAATGCGCAATAATTTTTTGAGAAAAATGCAAAAATAGGCCCAAAATTGGGCAGGGGTGTAGTACCCCCTTAAACAACATGATATTTGACTTTCTAAAATAGATTTATTATTTTGTACATGTCATATATGATTATTTCAAAGCTTTGTCTTTGTCTTTAGAGGACAGTTTTGTATACAATTTACAGAAGCGGATGTGACATTTTCAATTGTGAACGGAACATTTCAGTAAATTATAAACATTTTGCTTGTCAAAAATATAAAGGGTCAGGAAAAAGCGTTTTAGCATTGCTCAATTCAATAGAATCTCACAAAATATATGTGTTAGAAGTGCCCAAAGCTTATATTTTTGACAAGCAAACTGTTTATCATAATGAAACATTCCGTTCACAATTGAAAATGTCACATCCACTTCTATAAATTGTAAACAATGTTTTAAAATGAACACTAACACAGGTTGATATGTTTCAATATATCCCAATTAATTCACTGAGTGTGTGAAAACTCGTTGAATCATTATTTTCTGAAACATACTCTGCTTTACAGTGTGTGGTTTCTGTTCACATTGACATCAGTCACATCCAAAATTGCACAAACATCATCAGAATCTTGAATTTGACCTGTGTTTTCAAACTGGCTGATATTATTTGTGAACATTACCCATATTATGACCTTCAAAGCTGGGCCTGTTTCAAAATGGGTCACCAACTTGCTCAATTTTGAAACTTCCTTCTAAATGAAGTTACAGCACATTTTATGTAAGATTCATATCTATCCTTTCATAAAATAATCTTTTTCTTGTGAAAACTACTAGATTTCTTAATTATTTTGATGTTTTTTCACAGGTATACAAAAAGCATAAGCATGTCGGAATGAATTTTTGAAAACAAATAACAGGGGCTCCTTGAGCACTTATAATTCAGTTGTTTTATTTCTTTGTACTTACACAATAAATATACACCTTACTAAGTTGATAAATATAAAAATTAAAACCATCTGTCATCAACTTTAGATTTCTTGCAATTTTAAAAATGTACACACTAAATTTTCCGTCCGACATGCATGAATTTTCCAAGAAGTTTTTCCTGTAAAAAACTACTCAAAATTTTATTTATCTATTCCTGTGAAGTATCCATGAATTTAATGTAGAAAATGAATCAATAGTTGTTTTAATCAATTACCTTTAAAAAAATGGACAAATAAAGGGCTACATTTTTTCCGTCCGACATGAAAACCAGCATGTCGGACGGAATTGTTTACAAGGGCACATTTTCATTGCCCCCATGCAGGATAATGGCATATTTCCCACTTAAACATGACCAGTTTCATCACATGTACTTTCCTGCAGTCTGATTGGACAAAAGTAGGATGTTCTGTACAATGTACACGATATGCAAATTAGCCTAGGATAATCTGTCATTTGTGCAGAACAAGGTGTACATGTAGCAGTTTTTCTGGCTTCTGCTTATACATGTCTGCGTACACGTGTACCTACATAAGCTCCTATTTTAATTCCAATAACTGACTTTTTAACATTATTTTGTGTAATTGAAAATAGACCAGTCTGCAATTTTAAATCCCAACACCTTTCATGTTAACTAAACCCTGATGTAGGGCCTCAAGTACAATGTACATTGAAATTTGTTAATTAGCGCTTCAAATGCATGTGTACACACCCACTACACTGTACAGTGTACACACTGAAGAAACTTAAAATTGACATTTTGCATGTCAGTTTATAAATGTAAATGGTGAAGAAATAAATGCCATTTATATAGGCTATTACTCATAGCCAAAATAGGCACTCTGTATGGTACTGAGACTCGGGTGTTATGGTCTCAGGTATGGCATGTTTTTGTTTGTTAACATAGTTTTTGCTAAAATCTACATCGATCAGAAGCTCATTTTGCCTGATACTGGTCTACAGGGTGTATCAAAATTAAGTATACAGTTTGAAAAATGTCGCTAGATTAAAAAGTATGAGGTCTGTGGTCAAAATTCTCTAGTTGATACCTTAATCAACATCTTGTCCTCCTATAGCTGAAAAATCACCGGCGTGTGACCAATAATAAGGATTTGGTGGCTACTTTTGTGAACCGAGTACAAAAAGCAGTTGCGCGAAGTCAATTAAAATCAAAACAACATACAAATCACAACAAAAGTCTCACCATTTTCCTTACTGTTTACAATTATTGAGAGTTTTAGTCTTAGTCTTCCCCATGCTCACTATTCTTCTGTAAGCAGATTTCGGCTCTTCTCAACATGGCGTTCACACCACGTCTAATGAGAGGTATGTCCTGCCTAAGAATGTCAACTTGTGCAATTATGCGTCTCTGAAGTTCATCAAGGTCTGCAGGATGACTTGTGAAAACATTTAATGAAAATCTGCTTCATCGCCAATGATGAAATCTTCCAGGAAACGTAGAGGACGGGCAAGAAGCCACTGACAGAACACAGTGCGACGTTGGTGATCTGCTTGCTAAAGTTGATATCTCCTTATCTCTGATAGGGATGAAATCGCAAGTCATAAACGAGTTATTCTCTTAACGGTTGCAGATGGCATTCCATGTCCATTTCGACGGCAGCTAATTTGACCTGCTTGCTCCGCCTGCAGAGTGTTACGGACTGCTAGGATATTAGCAGCAGATCTTCCAGTGCCGGGGCGACCACAATGTTCTCTGTTCAGATTACGACTCATTCCAGCTATCTGATACTTCGCAACATTGTTGTAAATAGCGCCACGTGAAGGGGACGTGCATTTGGGTACTGCTGACGGAATCTCCGAAGCACTTCTGCTGGACTCTGGGTGCGATGGTACTCTGCAACAACAAAACAAGGAAGGCCCTTTGCTCTGGCGTGTACTGTGGAGTATCCATTTTAATGTTGCTATTCTCCTTGTCAAGTAAAACCTAGCATATGTAAAAAGATAGTTGCCCAGATTTACCAAAAGTCCCGTGTTATGTAACTCACACATGCACAGGATTGGAACGTTAACAATGAGAAAAAATGATCTGTACACCTGCATGTTTCTCTTGGCTGCACAACAATAACAAGCAGCGGGCATTTAAACCCAATTGACTTCGCGCAACTGCTTTTTGTACTCGGCTCACAAAAGTAGCCACAAATCCTGATTAATGGTCACACGCCAGTGATTTTTCAGCTGTAGGAGGACAAGATGTTGATTAAGTTATCAACTAGAGAATTTTGACCAAACTCTTCATACTTTTTAATCTACCAGCATTTTTCAAACTGTATACTTAATTTTGATACACCCTGTATTTACAATTTACACAAAATAATGTAAAAGAAGCCAGAAAGACTGTGCTCATCCCACAGTGCCCTGTGCAAAGCATGTATTTGCAGTCTGCACATGTGCTACACCTTGTTCTGCACAGATTAGGCTAATGAAAGTTGATTCATAGTTTCCCGTCACCCGCCCGCATCACCTTTTCAATTTGACCAAAACTTTAATTATTTTTTAAAAAGTCAATTATCTGAAAATTGATATGACAATAATCAAAATTGAAACTCTCAAAATGTCTGACATGTTGTAGGGGTAGAGGATGTACAGTAAATAATGGAATTTAAGGATTACCTCGTCATGTTTCAAGTGACTACAAAAATTGCAAATTTCTTAACACTTAAAAAAACCAAATTCAAATTTTTTTAATCTGTTGCAAAATGTCTGTAATGATGATCTAATACCTGTTTTGAGATGGTCTTTCATCAACAATACATGTATTATGGTAATAGCCATATAAGCAAAAGTTTTGACAATAATGAAATTTTCCAAAATAATGAATAATAAAATCATGACCTCATATTTCATTGAGAAAATGTGATTAGAAACTAATCATTTCACTTCATTAGCCTTATCCTATGCTAATTTGCATATCGTGTACAGAACATCCTACTTTTGTTCAATCAGACTGCAGGAAAGTACATGTACATGTGATGAAACTGGTCATTTTTAAGTGGGAAATATGCCATTATCCTGCATGGGGGCAATGCAAAATGTGCCCTTGTAAACTATTGCGTCCGACATTCTGGTTTTCATGTAGCCCTTAATTTGTTTATTTTTTTAAAGGTAGGCCTAATTGACTAAAACAACTATTGATTCATTTTCTACATTAAATTCATGGATACTTCACAGGAATAAATAAATAAAATTTTGAGTAGTTTTTTACAGGAAACACAAACTTAGAAAAGAAAATTCATGCATGTCGGACGGAAAATTCAGTGTTTGCATTTTTAAAATTGCAAGAAATCTAAAGTTGATGACATATGGTTTTAATTGTTATATTGATTTTAACTAAGTAAGGTGTGTATTTATTGTGTAAGCACAAAGAAATAAAACAATACTGAATTGTAAGTGCTCAAGGAGCCCTTGTTAATTGTTTTCAAAAATTACGTCCGACATGCTTGCGTTTTTGTATACCTGTGAAAAAACATCAAAATAGTTAAGAAATCTTGTAGTTTTCATAAGAAAAAGTTTATTTTATGAAAGAATAGATATGAATCTTACATAAAATGTATTGTAACTTCATTTCTAAGAAGTAAGTTTCAAAATTAAGCAAGTTGGGGACCAATTTCCAATTGATTATCATGTCGGACGGAATCCAGCATGTCGGATGGAATTTGTCAATTTTTCCATTATTACGTCTTTAATAAATAGATGTCAATACTTTTAAAGTATACACAGCATTAGTACATGACCTTATCTTTATAATGCAGGTAAAAAATATTAAATTTTGAGAAGTTGCCAAAAAAGTCAACATTTCATTCCGTCCGACATGATGCATTCCGTCCGACATGGCCCATTTTTGAGACGTTGCCGTTTCCACGACAATGATTGTTGAATAAAGATTGTATGAGAAATTTAATTTATGAATGTTCCTTTGACTATTTGGCAGTGACTTTATAAGATATTGTTGTAACTTTCGATAGAATATCAATTTGAATGTCAAAAGCCTGGGAACCCCATTTCTATCGATTCCGTCCGACATGGTCACTTTTTCCCGTCCTACACGAAGCCATCAAAGAGTTTTCAGACAATACTGCCATAGCATGATAGCTATGTACCATATCCATACCCATGTAAAAAAAAACAGTCCAGTACTTTTGGAACAAAAATGACAGCCATATTTGCTATCAAATTCCGTCCGACATGATTACGACAATTTTGAAACAGGCCCAGCTGTGCAATATCAGAGTCATTCATTGATTATTAAAATTGTTGAGTAAACCTTTTCATGTCAATTTCCTTTTTACCACAAAATTACATTAAAGTGGCCATAAATTTGTCATTACACAACAAAATTTGCCCAAATTTGGTCAGAAGGAGCCTATGACATACTCGTTTATTTTAAATATCTATGATATATGTATTGGACAGTCAAAGTATTAAATATACACTACTCAATATTGATCAAATTTGTTAAAAAATTACATAACATGAGATAATAAATCATAATTTTCTTCAAGAAGTAGCGAGATTTAAGCTGGGAAATGATATTTTTATGAAAATCTGGTCTTATTTGGAAAAGAAAACCCCTATTAAATTATAATCCATTTTGAAAATTTCGAGTTTTTTTCACTAAAAATGGTGCCTAACCGTGAAATGGGCCATATACTAGCTCTCTAATATGCCTCCCTCCCATACCTCTAACACGGTAAAATCGCGTCTGGAGGCATATTAGAGAGCTAGTATATCTAGATAGTTCACTACACTATCCAATAAATACAATGTTAAAACAAGGTTTAATTAATTAATACACAGCAATGCCAATAATTTATTTTGTATGTAACAAGTTTTCGGCATTTACAGTTCGTAATATTAAATGTTTAACTTAACTGTATACTTTATGTTGTCACTCATTTTAGCATAGTCATACATGTACTTGGACAGTATTTTATGTTAAAATCCATCACGTAGGTATGCTAGGTGAATTCAAATTTGCCATCAAACTGCATCATTATATCAAATCAAAGCCCTTGAGTAAACAAAGCCAAAACTGAAAACCATTTTTTCATAGCACTTTCCATATCAAAGTTACATCTTGTCAAAGATTGACTTCATCAAAAAGTTTCAGCTAGCAAAATTCCCCAAAAGCGGCATTTGGGGTGTTTCTAGATCTTAGTCTCATTATGATAGCAGCTTTTTTTAATGGAACTGCTATCCAAATCCCTCTAAAATTCCATGTGCGAGTGACTTATCACCATAAAAAATCATATATTTGGGTCAAGTGAAGTATAGAAAACATATTTATATACGTTTCCTTCTTCGAACAGTTGTTTTAAATTTCTATGTAAATATGCATTGACATTGTCGGCGAATTTGGCTGACTAGCAAATGTGTTAACTAAGGTTTGCCTGGGTTACCTACATCACGCTTTTTAGCGTAGTCTGTAAGAACTTTTTTCAGTAAGCTAGGGGGTCTTTTTTTAGTAGAGGCACATTAGTGCCGTACTATTACGCTGACTTTCGTATTCGGCGAGGAGGACGATTTCGAGCTCCTGGGTTGTTTACAAACAGAGAGGTACATGTAGACAAAAAACTGTTCAGCGTGTCCAAACACTCAAGTATCAGAAGGATGGTCCACAATAGCGTGATTCACGTAACCTGAATAGGGATTAAAAAGCTGTCACGTAGAACCATGTGCTTCTATTGTCCAATTTGCCATCAAGATTTCATATGGAAACAGTTCAGACATTGTCAGAAATATTAAAGGAAAATATGGAGGTTATCCCGAGGATAACATAAGCATGTTCACAAAATTTTCAAGTAGGATATTTCACATGGAAATTATTTTGTTTAAAAAGGAGATTATTTAACTTAAAAAATGAGGGGTCAACCATGTCTGTAGGTCAAAAACTAGCGAAGTTATGGGCAAATGTCTGATTTTACAAAACTGCACTTCTGTGCAACCATCATTGACAATGCCTTACAATGACTTACTGTACAAAAAAAGCATGTAATGCATCATTTTTTACCACGATGATCCATTTTAAACAAAGGCGATTTTATTTTATGAAATCTAACTTTCACTGCATGCTGACTTCTGTATTGAAGTACCAGCACTTTTTAGACTACGTCGTCAAGTTTCTGGTGTCGAAATTTCAAATTTTTGTATTTCCCTATTCAGTTAAGCCATTGACTGTGAGCTACTGTGGTCCAAACTTTTTGGATTGAATGTCGCCCTCTATAATAAGCAATGTGGACATGTCTAACATAGCTCAATATGGTTGTCCCCAGTGATTTTTGGACAAGAGGACAAGAGGATAAGTGCTTATTTCGAACACTGAGTTCAGACCCAGTACTAGACTGCCTAACTGGCCTGTACAATGTATCTCGTTTCGGCCAAAGTACGTCTGTAATACATACCTGTTTTTAATGACCTTGCAACAATGTTTCTATTGTCAGCAATAACAGCTTGCATTCACACTTTTGAGTTTATATGGTGAATTTTCGTACACATCATAAATAAGTGAAATCAGAATATCCTGAAAGGAATTTAGGTAACTAATTCAACGACACTGACCTCGCAACAGCTAATGTTTTCATGTAAACATGGCGTCATTAGACATTTTAGCCTACGTTTCAGTATCCTACTATCGGATCGTTGAAACAACGAAACCTCAAGCCCCGCCCTCATTCACGAATTCACTCACCTTCCTACACCACCAGTTGAAATAAAACTCGAAACATCACGTGTTATTCCTCAAAACTACATGCACCTTCATTAATAAAAAATTGAAATCCTAATAGAAATCCGTTATCAAAAATTGTTTGATATAAAACGTCACCAAAAGTAATTTTTCTGAAGAGTAGATACCGCGTGTCAAAATGGCGGCCGCAGTCGCATCCCCCCAGCTGCCTTTGTACGTGTACCCAGGACCGGTCACGGTATGTCTATGTGACGAACAGTCAAGGTCAGAGAACAGCGCAACCTGTCTGCTGTCATGACGTAATATAATGGCTCCGCCCAATGAACGGCGCTGTCAATCATCCTTATTGCCTTTGTCGAACAGACTTTTACGCAGGTAAGAGCTCACGCTGTCCTCACTTTTAGGATCGACGAAGCGTCAGGCCGACACAATCTGGTTGTGTAGGAGACTATCATCGTGATGCCCACGTTGGAACCATTGGATTACGGAAGAAATATTCATACCAGGACTGAAGCAAATGTGGCCATTTCTATGTTTGTACCGGGCAAGTACGGACATTTTTCAACACGGAGCTAGCGGAAAATACTGCAAATTCGTCCAAGGTAAGCAAAGGGTTGGGGATCGCATTTTGAACTTTGACTAAACTGTTTCGGAGGTAAGGCACGCTAAAAGTAGACCATTTCGGGGCTGTATTTGGTGTACATGTGGCGTTTTGAAAAGAGTAAAACCGACCACTTATTCGCTATTGCTGAAGTATACCCGCCGAATCATGTACCAATACACAAGGTATTGGTACATGAGATCAGGTATAACCCAGTACAAGATCATGTCAGAAATTAATATTTTGTTCTGGGTCTGATTATTCGGACTAGAGGCACATTAGAGAAGATGGCCGGACTTGTTTTCACTCAAATTTGAGTCGCATCATCAACCGGAAGTGACGTGGCACGGACCAACAGAATTGATGACATTCACATTAAAGAACATGATTGAAGAAGACATTTTCTACAAATTTCTGACCCGCGGCTGCGCAAATTTATTGTTCCCATACTAGACATCCAAAATATTGTATCCCAGTCGCATATCAGTGTGCGCATGCGTCGTGGAGAGTGAACAAGTTCTCTACAACATCGGGAACTTTGTGGACCCAAATTACATCTTTTGGGGACAAATCCTCTCCAAATCTGAGTGACTATATCATCTTTGTTCACCAGAGACATCATTGAACTGGTTTTTTGGTATATTTGCTACTGGATTGGCAGAGATTGTGGCAGATTATTCACTACCTGTTGGTATTGAATTGGACATGTTTACATTCATCATGGCCGCCGACCGGCAGTGTAGAATCATGGCAGCGTAAAAATTCCGAACGGCCGGGTGTAGGTATTTAGTAGTACTGGATTGGCCGAGGTGACCCCGTTCTTTTCTTCGCCCATTCACATTATTATCTTTGTTATTATGGCTACGTGGAACATCGGATGTACTGTGAGTAGTGTGTTATTCTTTGTCATAATGTGGACAATACTTGGAGCTGGGCATAAGGGCTTGGCCCTACCAGAAAGAAGGAGCACGAAAACGCAAGTTCAGTTGTCATACATGAGAATTCAATTCTACCCAGAGTTCTGTTATACATTCTACCCTGCTAGCTTATGCTTAAAAAGAAATATGAACATACACAACAGTAAAAACCCTAACAAATTGGTTATGATGTATATATGTATTATTGCTATAGTACAGTCTGGAGATTGCCAACCAAATCCAGGCCCCGTGCATTGTAGTTTAAATAGTAATACCACCGAAAGTGAGGTAAGCTTTCCATGTAATATTTGTAAATTGCCTTGTTTGTGGGGAGAAAGAGCTGTATGTTGCGATACATGTGACTGGTGGTACCATGTCGACTGTATGGGTATGAACACTGCTGTCTACAATGTCCTAGAGCGGCATAGTAACGTCACGTGGATATGCTGCCAGTGTGGCTTACCCAACCTAGCCTCCAGCCTGTTTACATCCGGTTCAATTGACATTGACAACAGTTTCAGTAGCCTAGATTCAGTCGATGTGGACAACCGGCCAATCTCGTCACCCTTGGCAACATCGTCTCCACAAACCAAAAATGCAAGCCCTAATCAAAATGCTAGTGGCCTGCCAAATAACTCTAAACCAAAAACAAGAATCAAGGACACACACACCGGTGAACCAAAAACCAAGAAAGAAAGAAACAAAACCAAAAGCTTCCTACAAACCGCTCAAGATACTGGTGATTAATTTTCAGGGCATGAGAGGTAAATGCGCTGAATTAGCGACATGCCTGGAATTTGATGACCCAGATATCTTGATCGGGAATGAAACTTGGCTTGACAGCTCAGTTAACAGCAGTGAGCTATTTCCGAGCACATATAATGTGTTCCGTAAAGACAGGTTAGAACTGGATGCAAAAGGTAACGCCCATGGAGGTGTCTTAGTGGCAGTCAAGAGTAACATGATCTGTGCACAGAGACATGCATTAGACACAGATAGTGAGGTAATTTGGATTGAAATGAGTGTAACTGGTGCAAAACCAGTTCTGATTGGTTCATACTATCGGCCCCCTAAATCCAAGATTGAGTATTTGAACAAATTGCGTGAATCTATGAATAAGATTCAGAACCCAAACCAGTACAGTAATATTTATCTTGCTGGAGACTTTAATCTTGGAGACATCATATGGGATACCCAAAGCGTGCGTTCTGGTAGTCAAAAACCTACCCTATGTCGGGAACTCATAGATGTAGCCAATGATTATGGTTTAGAGCAAGTTGTTGTTGGTCCCACAAGAGGTAAAAGCACCTTAGACCTCATGTTTGTTAAGAACTCCTCCCTGGTGCTCAAATCCAGCACAATACCGGGGATAAGTGACCATGACTCAATTCCGGTAGTGTTAATTCACACAATTCCATCCACCTCAAAACAAAAACCAAGAAAGATATTCATGTATCATAAAGCCAACACCACAGATCTGAAAGCAGAAGTGAAGGGTATAAGTAACGACTTTAGAGATAAAGACATCTCTAACACTGATGCTGATGAACTGTGGGTTGAATTTAGAGACAGGTTCAAAACAGCAGTTGATAATAATGTTCCTTCCAAAATAGTGCGGAAGAGGAACAGCACACCCTGGATTAATCATACTCTCAAAAGACTACACAAGCGTAAACAAAGGGCATATAATACAGCCAAAAAATCTGGCAAAGAGGAAGATTGGGAGAAATTTGGGAATTAAGAAAGAAAATCAAAAAAGCAACCAAGAAAGCATACAGGAGGTATATAAAGAACATATGTATGGAGTCAACAAAACAATTTTGGAGCTTTGTTAAGTCACTTAAAAAAGACTCCACAGGCATTCCTGCGCTAAAACACAGAGGTGATTTAGTAACTGACAACAAACTGAAGGCGGACTTACTTAATGAACAATATAGGCAGCAATTCACACAAGAGAGATTATCAGACTTGCCACAAGAGGAAAAGAGTAGTATTCCATCAATGCCCAATATTACAATTAGAGAAGAAGGTATAATTAAAATGCTCTCTGACCTCAACCCACACAAGGCCGCAGGGCCTGATGAGATCACTCCATGGGCTTTGAAAACCACAGCTCAGGAGGTAGGCTTGGCATTGTCAATTATTTTCCAACGCTCCCTTGACACAGGGGTAGTACCCCAGGATTGGTTAAGTGCCAATATAACCCCTATTTTTAAAAAGGGGGATCGGACCGATCCAGCTAATTACCGATCAGTGAACCTAACCTCAGTTTGTAGTAAGGTTATGGAACATGTATTACATTCCAACATTATGCAACACCTGGACTCACACAATATAATATGTAGCCAACAGCACGGCTTTAGGAAAGGCCACTCGTGCGAAACACAACTCCTCTCCACCGTTCAAGATATTGCCAAAGAACTGGACCAGAGACACCAAATAGATCTCATAGTCATGGACTTTACAAAAGCCTTTGACAAGGTCCCACATCAAAGACTCCTTTTGAAATTAGACCGCTATGGAATCAGGGGTTCCATCCACAACTGGATATCTTCTTTTCTCACAAAACGTAAACAGCGGGTTGTCATAGATGGAGAATTCTCCGAATGGGTGAGTGTAGAATCTAGTGTACCACAGGGAACTGTGACTGGTCCGCTTGATTTTTTACTTTTTATCAATGACTTACCCGATGGCATCAACACAAATGTGCGCTTGTTTGCCGATGACTGTATATTGTATTCAACCATAGCCGGATCTGATGATGCTGGCAGACTTCAGAAGGATTTGGATACCCTTACAGTCTGGCAAGACAAGTGGCAGATGGAGTTTAATGCAAAAAAGTGTTTCGTGTTACATATTACACATGCAAGATCACCTATCAAACACTCGTACACACTTAACAACATGGTGCTTCAAGAAGCAGAATCTCACACATATCTAGGGGTAGATTTTACACATGACCTCACCTGGAACTCACACATCAACAAAATAGCCGCTAAAGCTAACAGAACTCTGGGGTTCCTTCATGCAGAAACTTATACTCATGCCCAAGTCAAATCAAAGAAATGTCATACAAAACTCTGGTTCGCCCAATTCTGGACTACTGCTCTCCCGTATGGGATCCCTTCACAAAACAAGGTATAAATCAACTTGAAGCAATCCAGAATAGAGCAGCCAGATTCGTCAGTGGGAAATATGAAAGGAAAAGCAGCATCACAGCAATTAAAAACAAGCTGAATTGGGAGCCTCTTCAAATAAGAAGAAAGGCGGATCGTCTGACAATCTTCCAGCAAGCAGCCGCGGGTCACCTCGCCATTCCAGTGCGAACACTCCTGCGCCCGGTCAAAAGGAACTCTCGGAATACATCAACCACAAACAACTACATCCCCATATCCTGTAACAAGAACTGTTACAAATACTCATTTGTTCCACGAACCCTAATTGACTGGAACACCCTGCCACAATCAATATCAACAATCCAAGACAAGAAATCATTCAAAGCAGCTGTTCAGCACCATCTACTACAGTAACCAGTAACCATACCAGTGTCAAGATTCAAGAAAGATTTGCATGCGCATCGCAATCCTGCCCGGTTGACCCGCTGTTGAAGTGGGTGTTGGGCAGTACTAAAGACAAGACAAGACAGTCCTAAATATACATAGGCACGGCATATATATTATTATCACTAGAGCTGAGAGTATCTCATTCTCACGATCTTTTTCCATGCATGCATTTTCATTTTAAAGAAAGGCTTAAGCTTACCTCAAATTTACAAATTATCCGGTAAATCGTCAAATTCCCTTGGCCTTGTACATGTGTAGATAAGTTTCACCAGCTATAGGCCTATCAGTTTCAACTTCACTTTAGGCTCCCTTTTAAATATCATGCAAACTACGTCAATTCGAGCCTTACATTTTTCAAATTAAACGTAAAATAAACGTCAAAAATTCGTGTGTAGTCTGCTCTTGCAACTACTCCGAATTTTGATCCAGTGCTGGGCGGAATGCAAAATCAAAATAGTGTTGAGCGCTATAACCCGCGCCTCGTTAATCATTTCAAGGGGGGTGGTGCAATAAAGTGTACCCCCGGGGTGGTGAATTATAGGGGGGAGATTTTTGGCAGGCCAAAGGGGGGCAAGCATTTTTGGCAGGTAGAAAGGGGGGGTCAAGCGATTTTTTGGCGATATAGAAAGACACAGCAGTAGGCCTACAATTTTAATATGAGGCATATAGAAAGCAGAGTGGGCCTAACATAACTAAGAAGAAAGTAAGAAGAGCTCGGGTAGATTACGAGAAGAAAATCATGAGAGATTTCAAGAAGAAACCAAAAGCCTTCTACAGCTATTTTCGTGTGAAACATAAAGTTAAGACAGGGGTCTCCCAATTGGAGAATGACCAGGGTGATCGTACAAAGACTGACAAAGAGTACAAAGAAACAGCTGATGTTTTGAAAAGCTTCTTCCAGCGTGTCTTCACACAAGATGGGGAACCACCATCTTTAGCAGACCGCAAGGCTGACATAGAAGAGCTCATTGGAGCAGATTTTACTCTGGAAGATGTAATGAAGAAGCTGGATAAGTTGAAGCAAGATAAGTCACCAGGTATAGACCAGTAGGCTACATGCTAATGTCCTCAAAGAATGCAAAGAAGAGATGGCTGTCCCAATTTGTTCATGATCTTTAAGAAATCTCTAGAGGAAGGCTGCATCCCAGATGACTGGAAACTGGCAAGAGTTTCACCGATTTTCGAGAAAGGGTAAAAAAATCAGGCCTGCAACTACAGACCAGTCAGCCTTACCACAATACCAGTGTTCCTTGCAAAATCATGGAGTCGCTACTGAGAGATGCCATTCTTTATCATGTCAACCAACATCACCTGCTCTCAGAAGATCAACATGGGTTCAGAAGTGGAAGATCATGCATGACCAACTTACTCACCACTCTGAAAGACATTACAAAAAGTTTGGATGAACTAAGATTCGGAGTAGATGTTATATATCTTGACTACAAAGGCCTTCGACACAGTCCCTAGGGCCGATTTATCTCATCTCAGCTCATCAGGCTGTTTCTTTAATCTTCTGCAAGATATCTTTGACTTGTGTTACTTTTCTCAGTTTTCTGAGTCTGTGTGTCTGACTCTATCACGCAATGAGAGGTGGAGCATTTTCCTTTCCACTGTGCTGTTACCAATTTCTGATCCACAGGTCATAATTGTTTAGTCGGATCGTAAACTCTTCGTCTCAACGTCAGTGCAGCTGTCACGGGAGCTGTCAACAGTTCTTTGTAGCCTCTTTGTGCAACTGTGCAGTGTTCAACTTCAACATGTTGGTGTCCATTTTCAAGGTATGTCCTAGGTTATATATTTGTACCTTCCTGTTTGTGAACATATTCCACTATATGCCGCCACTGCCGCCTTACTGAATCGGTAACCATTTATATATATCGCTATCATCATTCCTCAAAACGATACCCAAAACTATTGCTAAGGGGTGGTGCAATAATTATGTGTACCCCCCGGGGGGGTGAATTCTAGGGGGGGGCAAAGATTTTTTGGCAGGCCAAAGGGGGGGGGCAAGCATTTTTGGCAGGTCGAAAGGGGGGTCAAGCGATTTTGGCAGGTCGAAAGGGGGGCAAGCAATTTTGGCACAGATATTTTGGGCACCGTTTCTATATTACGCCCTAAAAGGCATAGGAAAACGTTACGAACATGTTCATATATGCAAAATTTCCTGCGCGCTGCGCTCGCATTATATGTTAAGACAATTTAAGCTTTTAAATTCGGGTTCCCCAAAATCTTGCATGTGTAAGGGGGGGCAAAGATTTTTGGCACGTCAAAAGGGGGGCAAAGGTTTTTGGCACGGCGAAAGGGGGGGCAAAGGTTTTTGGCACGGCCAAAGGGGGGCAAGCGATTTTTGGCAGACCATTTTGAGAATTCATCCCCCGGGGGTACACATAATTATTGCACCCCCTAAAGCCACAATAACCAAAGCTGCTATATACCAATCACGATGGTGATCGAGTCTAGTAAGAGAGCAACATGATCTGACAATTTTTTCAATGGGTTCATTAAACATAATTTATGGCAAACTTGTTTTTAAACGTTTTAAACGTTTTTTGTTTTGAGGCTTTGGTTTAGATAAAAATGTTTTATAACATTCAATATCGGGTTATGTACTCGTATATGTCATGGAAACGTAAAACACACAACAACTATTTTAAAAATGTTTTCAAAATGTTATTGCAATATATTTGTTTCTAAAACTCTTTTGTCAAATATTTTGTTTTAACACTTAAAGAACATTATAATTATGTTAGAATATTTGCAGTAGGTTATCAACAGATGTTTTTGAATGGTATGAAAATGTTTTATAATAAATTATACCCTTTATGTAACCCAACATTTAACGTTTTCTGGCAACCTTTTCTAACCTTTTGCGAATGGTGTCGAAAATGTTTTGTGTTTGCTGGGATAACAGCTCAAAATAAAACACCACTTATCATATTATTGTGATGTGCCCTGAGTAATTAATTTGATTATTTATCTTTGTTTACCATTAAAATCTAATTCATGAGACATTCGGGGAATCCCTCTCATTCATCGAGTTGACCAAAACAAATTAAATCATTTCTAATTTTGGATATTGGGGGACCCCCTTTATGATGTAATCACTGAAAAGCTTGTAAACAAAGTAAGGACTATTTCAAGTTGATTGGCAATCCCCATGAATATAAAGTGGTTATGACATCATGGGATATAATGGAATACGGTAGATCATGGGGTTTTAACACCCAGGTATATTTTGGGAGCATAAAAAGGTGAAGCATTTGAGTTTGCTCAGTGGCATAATACAATGAGAGTTTGTAAACTTTCTAAGTGTTGGTCAAAGTTGTGCTTCAAAAAGAGATACATTTGAACCAGTTTAAATAGCCAATAATTTCAATACAGCAACGAAGGCGATGTTGAGTATATGAAGGTACTCCTCCTCCCAAGGGATTAAAGTTCTTCTGTCGACTTGCTGGAGTCTGGTTTATAAACAACACATCTGTCAATAAAGTGGAGCAGAGCAGAAGAAGCCTGTTTCCTGGAGAAAGGGAGTGATTGGTGAAAGAAACACCACTTTTGGAGATTGTCTTCTGCACAAGGAGTTGAAGTGTTTGGAGAACTGTGCAAGGAGTTATATGTTTGATTAACGGCGCACTCGGGAGTTAAGTGTTTGGAGAACTGAGCTATGCAAGGAGTTAAGTGTTTGGAGAAAGCAGCACCATTTCTGTGTGAGGATTTTATACGCAAGGATATACAAATACAAGTGTAGGCCTACAAGGATTTCTCTGATTTTCGCAGGACAAGTGAACAAGGATACACATCAGCCGTCCAGAACATTGGAAGAACTCTATGATCTGATCACCAAAAAGAAGACTGCTGGTTAAGTACTGATTAGTTAAACTTGTGATATAATATTGTGATTATACTTTTTGTGCATTTGTTGTCATGTACCAATCATATTTTACTTTCAATTGAAGACATAGGTTTTGTTAACTAAATCAAACAGTGTATTTTTGCTGCGGCATTCGTGTGAAAGGTGATTTTGGCCTTGAGTCATTACGACTCGTATAACACTATAAATTCACATTCTGCGCCTGAAAAATACCATAACGAAAATTTAAACACCACATAAATATGTATATTCGTATTTTTGGATTATAGAAGTAGTGTTATCGTTATCTGATCAACAATGTCACTTGAATCTTAATCTAAATTGCTTTATATGCCTATATCATATATGTTTACTATCCTGTATAATATCGGACTCACCGGTGTATTAAACTGCCGTCCGCCAGTAAACAGTTAATAAACCTGGGCGGATGGTGCAGTGGAACATGGCAGAATCAAAGCAGTAAGTGTTTGTTTATATAGACATATCATGACATGCCTATGCATGCCAATAGGCCCATGCACTAGCAATACGCCTATGATTTTTCTACATTCTAATAATTATGATGATCATCCGGGCCGGGGATTAGGGACTGTGCAATACTTAGTATATGTGTACTGATATAAGCCTACTTTAAGTTAATCAATCACCTCGCAATTCAACCAAAAGCAGGCTTTCAAGCTCTTTCATCTCCACCTTTGCTTTGTTGATATGGCTGCGAATCTTGGGTAAAATCTGGTGACATGGAAATAAGATAAATGCAATCACCACATCAGGAACATCAAGCGCCTTCAAATGATGAGAAAGGCCCGGATCTAGATGACACCAGGCCTCCCTTTTTATACAGTATTTTTTTAAAGGCAGTGTTAACGTGGCTTTAATTCCATTCCTCGGACACATCCTGAGGATGCTAGTGGAGGAGCCCTGTATGAGATATGCTCTTCATCATGTTCCATGCATTTCATGGTAAAAAGTAAAAGGAGACCATGCGGCAACGGAAAAGCTATCTAAATTCACAGAGGCTGTTACCAACAACGAATAGTGAAACAGATGCTACACTATCTATGGATTTTGATGCTTAGAGCAACTTTGTAGTCACGTGTCCAGCTGTCAAATGAAATTAATATAGGCCTACACCGGGGCGGTAAATTCTCAAAATAGTTTGCCAAAATCGCTTTACTCCTTCTTTGACAGTGCCAAAAAATCTTTTGCCTTCCCCTTCGACGTGCGAAAAAACATCCCCCCTTTTAGGTCAAATTTTGGGAAACCCTAATTCAAAACCTTGAATTGTCCAATCAAGTGATGCGAGCGCAGGTAAGAAATCCAGCATTGAACGTAATATAGAACATGTTGAAACTGAGTGCATGCCCAAAAACTTAAGTCAAAATCGTTTGTCCCTCCCCCTCTTTTGCCCTGCCATCAAATGCTCGGCCCCTCCCCCTTACAGCCTGCCCAAAAATCTTGGCATCCTTGCAAATCCTGCCAAAACCACTCCGGGCAGGGTTATTTATTACATTTATACCGCTAAGTACCGGCGGCAACCGGCGGCAATGCAGTTTAAGTTTTTCATGTTTTTTTCCAGATCATGTTGCTCTCTTAGACTCGCCATCGTGATTGGTATAGCAGCTCTGGTTATTGTGGCTTTAGCAATAGTTTTGGGTATCGTTTTGAGGAATGATGATAGCGATATAAATGGTTACCGATTCAGTACGGCGGCAGTGGCGGCAGATAGTGGAATATGCTCACAAACAGGAAGGTTTGGAAGTACAAATATTATATAAACCTTATTTTACTTTAAGTATAAAAATTTAAGGGGACTGTGCCTAAAAAATGTAACAAATAACAGTTAGAATAAAAGCCAGTTATTCGTTTAGTATAATTACAATATAAAATCAGCTGACACCAATTTACACATTTCTTTTGTTCCAAATTAATTGCCATTTTAAGCTCACGCACTCAGTTTTGACAATCCAGTTTTTCATAGTGGTTCAAGACGATTGCCGTGAAAAGGTAGGCCTAATATGTTTTTGAAATGTGTTTCCATTTGGAATGTAGGCCTAGATATTTATTGTGAATATTAGCCTACTGTTCACTAGTTTAATTTTTGAGCTCTTTTATCCGACACATTTCAATGTCTTTTACATGAATATGCTTTGCTAATTAATAGGCTATGCTTTTACATGTTTTATGTACTCAACAAAAAATGTCTCGTAAAAATGATGACTTGAAGGTATATTATAAATTGTTTTAATTGAAAATGTGTATAAATTCAAGTATCTGGGAGTTTGGCTGGATGCAGCCCTAGACTGGAATGAGCAGTTAACAAAATCTGTAAAACTATTTCTAAACGTAATGGTCTGCTGCGCAGACTCAGAAAGGTTTTGCCTAAAAAAAAACACCTCAATCTCCTGTATAAAGCTCTTATTTTACCTCACATGGACTACTGCGTCTCAGTTTGGGGAAATGCTGGTAAGACCCCCTACTGAAAACGCTTGACAGGTTGCAAAATACTGCTGGCAAAATAATTCTTGGTCTCCCTGACTCTCCCACGCAAATATCCCATGATGTTCTTCTAAATACCTTGAACAGTTGAAGTGGGACAAACTCGATGATCGTCGCAATATCCACCTTAACATCATGGTCTATAAGAGCATTAGCAACATCCTCCCACTGCCTTTATGTAACATCTTTTCCACAGTCAGTAACATGCATGGCCACTCCACTAGATCAGCATCCCAAGGTAATCTTGTCCCTCCAACTAACAAGTGCTTCTGCCAAAAGGAAATTCTCCTCTAGGTGCACTGTCCTTTAACCTTCACAAATCCGTTGCTACAGTCGGTTATTTTAAATATGCTTGCAAGTAAATTTCACCTTTTGATATCCTATAGTGCAATATCACTGTTTTTATATATCATTGTTGTTTGTATGTAAATTTTATGCCTAGCTGGTCTAGTTTTTATTGTTTTCCTAATTTGGTTAAATTGTACAATCTGATATATATAATGTAAGATATATAAATATGTATTGGTTATTTTTGATGTTTTAAGTTTGACTGAAAAACAGTGTTTACACTGAGTTTTGTTACCCAGGCAAAAGAAGTTTTAATAAATAAATAAATAAATAATAAATAAATAAATAAATAAATAAATAAATAAATAAATAAATAAATAAATAAATAAATAAATAAATAAATAAATAAATAAATAAATAAATAAATAAATAAGTAAGTAAAATAATAATGACCTCAGCCGATCCATATCATTATCTTTGCACGACTACAATGTTATCTTTTTTATGAGCAAGCCCATCATACAAAATAACTTTACAACATATTTATGCCATTTAATCATTTTGTGTTAATTACAACCCTAAAGGAATATATTGCAAGATGGTGGGTCTGCCGTTGATGCTGCTATTGCCTCTCTTCTGTGCCTGGGTGTTGTTCATAGCCACAGTTCAGGTATATTTTAATGCATTTCTTTAGCTTTCATCTTGCATTCATTTTTAATTAAATTAGACATATTTTCCATTTTAATAACTGCACTGTCCGGGGACAGTACAAATGGTCATGCATACGGGATCGTGCCGCGAATAAAAAAGGGCCATTTTTTAAAAATTGTGGAAAATACCCACATTTTACCTAACTGGAACCAATCAATCAATCAATCAAACTGTAGCCCAAATTTCAAACATGTGAACTTTTGTAAAAATATCGCGAAATTGTGTTAAATTTGACCAAATATCTGAGCCTTAGGTATAAAACAAAAAAGCTAGTGCAACGCAATTGCATGATTTCAATTAGAGTTTGCACTAAAAAATACAAGGCTCCTGGATAGCTTAAATAGTTGCATATTTGTCATAATATTAATTACACAGCTTTTTGTACTTCTTGCCTAAACTCCTATGCTTGAAATTGTAATTAATACTCCATTTTTTTTATCCTGAATAAATAAAATTTCATTAGCACATGATTGATCCAAATTAATTGGCGCGCCCAAATTGAGATGGCACTTCCATGCAAACTTAAATAGGGCAGCACCAATACGAAAATGTCATACCGATGTGTCTGTTTTGTCCGGGTTTTTTTAAAGTTTGCGTTTAGAACTAGAGCTGGATAGCCCCGTTGGAAAAGCAATCCTCTCCCTGCCCCACCTGTTACATTACTGCATATTAAGTGACTGACAACACAATTTACCTTATCACGATAGTAATTCGCCTTTCATCTGCAAATAATCTAGTATATCAATTTATTGAAACAATTTCATTGCCTAATATGTTTTCAGGTGTTGGAGGAGGTTTCTTTATGCTCTGTTATAATCAAGAATCGCGTGAGGCAATCATCGTTGATGCACGCGAAGCCGCACCTGCCGCAGCAACTGAACGCATGTTTGTTGATCAACCAGAACTATCTCTTGCAGGTATCAAATTCAAGACCGTATTCATGTAACGACTCCATATACATAAAAAAGGGGGTAAAGAGGAGAGGTGAGAAGCGACGAAGAGAGCAGGGAAGAGTGAAACAGACGGGAGAGGTGATGGGTGGAGAGGAGAGCGATGGAAAGAAGAACAGGGCAGAAGAGAGACGAACACTCCCGAGTCAGAGAAGAGGAGGGCAGAAGAGAAGAGGAGAGAGCGGATCGTAGAGAAGGAAGAGCAGAAGAGGCTGGAGTTGAGATGGGATCTGATTGGAAAGAAGACAAGAAATCGAATTAAATATTTTAGAAAGTTGGATAGAAGACTGTCAGACAGACATTATAAAGAGGCAGACAGACAGTAGATGTTATGCCTTTAGAAATGATTGATGACGTAACGCAAATTTTAATGAGATTGAACCATAACACTATTGGAGAACGAATTGGGTAGTTTGATTTTAATAATTTCAAATTGAACCTTTAAAGCAGGCTAAGTTCAGCGCAAAAATCACGATGGAAAAATAATAATTGTCCAAAGAAACCTTTGAAATTATTTTCAGGTGGTTTAAGTGTCGCAGTTCCAGGAGAATTCAAAGGCTATTGGGAGGCTCATCAAAGATACGGTGTGTTACCATGGAAGCAGCTCTTTGAACCTGCTTACAATATCGCTGTCGATGGATATGTCATTAGTAAATCGCTGGAATCATCAATTGTAGCTCAGGAAAAGTACATCAGGGATGATTCAGGTTTAAGGTATGCTGATAAATCCTAATGTACCATCATAACTTGAGTCATAATATCGACGTTTGAGAATTGAGAATCAGAAAGCCTTTACGCAGGATCACTCAAAGTGGGAAATTTTAGACATTGTTTTGTATTGTACCTTTAAAAGTAATGATAAAAAGTACATAAAAGTATACATTTTCAGAAAGGAAATGATGCAAGGAATCCAACTATAGCACGGCAGATTTCTGCAAAAATTAGCATTTTTTGAGAAAAGCACCAACATTGATTTTCCATGCCAATTTTTTTTTGGCCCGCCATAACAACTTAGGCCATATCTTAAATATCAAAATTGACAAAATTGCATATTTGTGTTCTAAAGACACAAATCTAGCAAGTGTTTCCTCGAATTAAAAAAACATTTCGACGTTTTGAAAATATACCTAAAAATATCAACAATTTTGGTCAAACTTGAAAAAAAGTCAAATTTTGATGCGTTTTGACCCATATTTTTAAAACGAAGGATTTGGTCAACAAAACTCTCCCTTAGAGGCATTATGCTAATTTTACGTTTTTTCGTATTTGAAAAGTTAAATATTGTTACTTGATGTCGTCATCAGATTTTACTATCAAACTTGCACAATCATTTTTAATTTCTCCCATTTCTAACAGTACATTGTTTCTTAAATCGGATGGCTCATTGAAATTGGAAGGAGATATTGTACAGAATCTGAAATTAGCAGAAACGCTGTTAAAAATATCCAATGAAGGCATTGAGAGTTTTTACATGGGAGAAATGGCTACTAACATAGCGACTGAAATACAACAACAAGGTACGTATTTGGCCTATAGGTTCGATAGTCAATAAGTATAAATGAAAGTGCTATATTATGTGTATAGCAACAGATATAGAAGATACTTCATTGTTAACATATAGGGGAGGCAATCCCGGGGAGGCAATGCCTAGCACTGCTGAGGAGCTGAAAGTTACCCTTACCAGCACCTTTTGGTGCTGGGTTTCCCATATGGGTATTTTTCCCAATGGGTGCTCCGTCTGTCAGGTAGAAACTTGTATCCAGTGCAACCTGCTGAGTACAACCTGCTCAGGGTTGAGATGTCGGTGACTACACCGCCCCACCAGTTTCCTTTGGATACCCGGCTGAAACGAAATAAAAGATTCATCTTAAGGGCGTAGGCTCTGGAGAGTCAACGGCGGCCATTCAGCAAATCCATTAATGCAGAAGGACCCGGCCACCCACTGCATTTACTTTTGGCCAATATAGTTTATATGAGAGGTCGTTATCAATGTAGAAACCCGGCATGTATCCAATGGTGGGACCCGCAGGCCAGACGATGAGTCAATGGCTACTGGGGAAGAGGAGCATGTTGTTCCGACTAGGCACAGCTGTAATGACGCAGAGTGTACTGCCGACAATCCTGAGCATGAAAGGAGCAGCATGAACCTGAGAAAACATCAAGTCATAGGAACATGGAATGTTCAAGGTATGACTGCTGGGAAGCTAGAGATCGTTACCAAAAGAATGGAAGAGCAACACATTTGTGTACTGGGCATCTCAGAAACATGGTGGCTCAACCAAGGACGTTTTACTACAGACAACGGATACACAGTGATATATTCAGGCAAAGATGAAGGAAAGCGGAGTTTGGGGTTGGTTTCATTTTGGACAGGAATACAGCAAGATCCTTCCTGGGCTTCAACCCAATCAGCGACAGAATCATCTCTCTCAGACTGCATGGTCACCCTTTCAACATCTCAGTTGTCCAGGTTTATGCACCAACATCCACTGCATCTGATGAAGCGATGGAAAACTTTTATGGTCAGCTCCAAGATGTCCTGGATAAGATTCCAAGCAAAGTTATGCTTATCATCCTGGGAGACTGGAATGTCATCAAATCAAGGTTAATTGGAAAGTTTGGATTAGGAGAAAGAAACGATCGTGGAGACAGTTTGGAAGAGTTTTGTCAGGCAAACGACCTGATTGTTGGAAACACCTTCTTTCAGCAGCACCCTCGCAGACTGTGGACTTGGAGGAGCCCTGGCGGAAATGTGAAAAATCAGATTGATTATGTTTTGCTTAAAAGAAGATGGCGCTCTTCATTGTTCAGTGTACGAACCAGACCAGGTGCAGACTGCGGCAGTGACCACCAGCTACTGGTCGCACGGATGAAGCTGAAACTCAAAGTAAAGAAGCGAGTGACACCACCAGTGAGATTTGATGTGGACAAAATTCCAGAGCAATACACAGTTAGTGTGGGGAACCGATTTGAGGCGCTTCTTCGAACGGATGAGGAAGAACTCTCTCCAAACGAATTGTGGGAAGAAATGAAGGAAGCAGTGCTAAGTGCAGCAGAAGAAAACATCACAAAGAAGAAGAAAAAGAAGCAGCCCTGGATATCTAAGAATACAATGCAGCTTGCTGATAAGAGACAGGAAGCCAGAAAAAGAGGAGACTTGCCAGAATGGAGGAAACAACACAGAGAAGTAACAAAAGCAGTCAGAGCTGATCAACGAGACTTTGTTGAGAGAAAATGTGAGGATATGGAAAAAGCAGGAAACGACTCCAAGAATGTGTTTGCTTTGGTTAAGGAACTGACTCAAAAAACTTCGGCAAGATCTGATGTTATAAATGATAGAAATGGCACCACGCTTACAGAGAGCGAAGACTTCAAGACCCGATGGGCAGAATACTGCACTGAGCTTGATGAACAGAAAGCAGAGGAGGAACCCACCATCAATGATTCAGGTGAAATTGACCCTGAACCACCATCCCTACTGGATGAAGTTCGTAAATCAATGAAAGAGATAAAAAATGGGAAATCACCAGGCTGTGATCCCAGCAAACACAAAACGTTTTCGACATCATTCGCAAAAGGTTATAAAAGGTTGTCAGAAAACGTTTAAATGTCGGGTTATATAAAGGGTATAAAAACGTTTTTATAACATTCCAAAAACATTTTTGAAAACTTGATACAAAACATTCTAAACAGAATGTTATTTTGGGGTTGAAAAAATATTTTGCTAAAAATGTTTGCCCAAAATATTTGCAATAACGTTTTTAAAACGTTTGCATGACCTTTATATAACCCGACATTTCAATGTTATTAAAACGTTTTGAAAAATACACTTTAAGAACATTTAGAAAAAATGTTTGCAAAAATGGTTTACAATAACATTTTGAAAACATTTTGAAAATATTGTTGTAGTGTGTTTTCATACTAAACGTTTTAAAACGTTTTGATGACCTTTATATAACCCGACATTTAATGTTATTGAAACGTTTTTACCTAAACCAAAAGCCAAAATATAACTTATTTAAAACGTTTTTAAAACGTTTTTGTGTTTGCTGGGATGAGATTCCAGGTGAACTCTGGAAGGCTTCGTCATGTGGAAGCTATGTGACAAAATCTGGAGGGATGCGGAATGGTCTAAGGACTGGAAGAGAGCAATATTTATCCCGATACCAAAGAAAGGAAATATAAAAGAGTGCTCAAACCACCGAACCATCAGCCTAATCAGTCACGCCAGCAAGATCCTTCTCAAGATCATCAACAACAGAATGAGACAGAGGGTCGAGACTGAGATAGCAGACGAACAGGCCGGGTTTAGAGCAGGGAGAGGTACCAGGGATCAAATTGTCAATATGCGTAATATCATTGAAAAATGCAGAGGACATTCCATTCCACTCTACCTTTGTTTCATTGATTACAGCAAGGCATTTGACTGTGTCAACCATCAAGACCTATAAAACATCATGGGGATATGGGATTCCCCGGTCACGTGGTGAAGCTCATCAGTACGCTATACCAGGATCAGGAATCTTCAGTCAGGACGAGTAGAGGTGACTCAGAGTGGTTCCAAATTGGCAGAGGTGTGAGACAAGGGTGCATTTTGTCTCCTCAGCTCTTCAATATCTATGCTGAGAGCATCATGAGAGATGTTACCATAGGTGGTCAGCGGATCACAAATCTCAGATATGCAGACGACACAACCCTGGCTTGCAGTAGCAAAGAGGAATTGATGGATCTATTGAAAGTAATATAATCGGCAAGTGAACAGAGGGGACTGATCTTGAACACAAAGAAGACGAAAGCCATGATTGTAGACGCAGGACGAAATGATACAGGCGCAAACTTTTCCTTTGAGGGTGATTTCATTGAAGAGGTGGAAAGCTTTGAATTTCTGGGTTCCATCATTAACACCAAAAGTGACTGCACCCAGGAGATAAAACGAAGATTGGCAATAGCTCGAGGTGTAGTCTCAAACCTAACCAAACTGTGGAAAAGTAAACTTCTTTCATCCCTCAAGGTTCGTTTGCTAAAATCAACAGCATTTGCTGTGGCATCATATGGATCTGAATCCTGGACGATGAAATTATCTGACAGGAAGAGACTGGATTCTTTTGAGCTGTGGTGCTATCGACGAATCCTGAGGATTCCATGGACTGCCAGGAAAACAAATGAGTGGGTTCTTCAAGAGCTTGGAGTTCAGAAGACCTTGCGAGCCGATATCATTTCTAGAAAGTTATCATACTTTGGCCACATCACCAGACATCACTGCCTTCAGAAAACAATTGTCCAAGATATGGTTGAGGGAAAAAGCAAGAGAGGCAGACCTGCAGCGAGCTGGCTTGACGACATCAAAATTATCACTGGCCTGAGTATCACTGAGGCTACCAGGGCTGCCGCTGACCGCATTCGATGGCATACTCTCATACGAACCACACCTGCATACGTGTATGCAATGTGACCTTAGAGAGAGAGGCTATAAGGCCTATCTAATAAATTATCTATTTAACCCGCAGTGTTGCGTTCCGACTTAAAAACACAATTATCTTAATGGTGAACGTAAATATTAACACA